>NC_056748.1:786158850-786248850 GCF_019279795.1 Protopterus annectens | reverse complement strand
CTGTCAATTTGTTTCTGATTTTCCAGACTCTGAGGGTACAACTTCTGTTCATTCCATACTAGGGACATCCTCTCAAGTCATTTGTCATTCTATTAAATGTAGCTATGATGCGGCAGATGGCTCTTCAGTGGCTGCTGTTTTTGGTTCATTGATGAGGAGGTATTCTTGGCTTAACTTTCAACCTCTACCTGATGATAGTAAGTCTAAGTTGATGGATGCTACTCTGGATTCTTAACTTTTGTGTGGGGAAGCTGCTACTTGTTTGCTTAAGTCCCTTCAGGACAAGGGTAAGGCCTTATAGGAGCTTAAACATGTGTTTGTTTCTCCTGTGCCTAAATTTCAGAGAAACTACCCCACTAAGCCTGCTTTTGTTCATAGGCAATCCTGTCCTTCTACTAAGAGTAAGAAGAGTGGCAAATGGGCTCCTCCTGCAAAGGATCCTCAGTTTTCAGGGACTCTGAAGCCTTCCTTTCCAGACAAACCAGGTGCTGTATGACTATCCATCCCTTCCCATCTGCATTCCTCTTTCTCTTCACCTTTCTGTTTCCTCTTCCTCTTTGGCTTTAGATCACTTAGGATTCTTGGGTTCTGTTAATCATTTCTCAGGGGTACTTCATGATGTGGAAATCCCATTCTCCTTTTATGGACATTCTCCAGTCTCCTCAAGAACAACTTCCCTTTTTCCCAGAGGTTCTTCAAAATCTCTTGACTCAGGGACGCTTATCTCCATATTCCCATCCATCTACTTTTCAGGACGTTTTTGCATTTCTCTGCTGCTTCCTGGCATTTTCAGTTATCTACTTTGCCCTCTTGCTTTTCTGCTGCCTCAAGGGTGTTCACCAAAGGCCTTGCTCTTGTGATTCCTTTTTTGCAGGTTTTAAGGGGTACAAATATTTCCTTACTTGGACTACCTGTTGATTCAGGCATCCTCTCCATAGACCCTTTTGCAAAAATCTTCATTTTGTCATTTCCCTTCTTCAGTGTCTGGGGTTTACTATAAATTTTAAAAAGGCTTCTCTGACTTCTTCTCAGCATCATGTTTTTCTGGGTTGCAGGATTCAGATGGTGCCAATGCTAGCTTCCCTGCCCCCTCCAAAGTCCTTAACTTTCATTTCTTTCTTTCACAATATTCTTCCTCTGACTTCCATTACTGCCAGAGAGTTTCTGATACTCCCTCTGGCCAAATTTCACATGAGAAAGTTTCAGTGGTTTCTGAAGTCAGTATGCCTTCAACGTGCACATCCTCTAGACTTTGTAGTTCCTCTTCTTCCTTGTCTCAGACAGGAACTTCACGGGTGTATTCAGCAGTTGTTTCTGAATCCATGGATCCTTTTTCATCCCTTCTTCTCTCTCAAAGGGGATTTTCTTTATGCAGTCCCTTCCCTTCTTCTCATTCTGAAAGTCCTATTCAAAATTCAGCAGGATGCTCCTAAAATCTTGTTGGTGACTCCCTTTTAGCCATGGTTTCCCATCAATTCACACTTCAGCTGACACTGCGGGGGACAGGATTTTGATTTGTCATAGACACCTTTTTTCTAAGGACATGCTGCAAGTCCTGTAGGAGGCCAACAAACCCACTACTAGGAAATCCTACTTATCCATATGGAAGAGGTTTTCTATTTGGTGTCTCTCTTGTAATCTGGACCCACTTACTGTGGATGTTCCTTTGGTTCTGTCTTAGTTGTTTGAGTTATTCAATGCTGCTTTGGCCTATTCTTCTATTAAGGCCCACTTATCAGCTATCTCTGCTTTTTTGCCTTTTTCTCCTTCTTTAGCTTGTAGATTGGAGGTGAAACAATTTCTTAAAGGCGTCCTTAATGCTAGACCTGCCAGGAAGCTTGTCCCTCCTCTCTGTGATCTTAATTTTGTTTTGGAGAAGTTTACTCAGGCTCCTTTTGAGCCTGTTGCTTCAGGTTCCTTGTAACATTGTTCCTGGAAGAGTGTTCTTTTGTTAGCTCTTATTTCTGCCAAATAGGCATCTGGCTTACAAGCCCTTATGGCTTGTCCTTCTTTTTTTTTTTTTTTTGATCTTTCATGAGAACAGAGTGTTCTTGCACACTAACCCTGCTTTTATACCTAAGGTGGTTAATGAGCTATCACTTAATCAGTCTGTTAATCTACTTACTTTTTTCCCCTCTCTGTGAACTGACAATGAGAGGGTTCTGCATACTTTGTATGGGCATTGGTATCTCAAGGTTTATTCGGATAAGATTAAGGCTACTAGAAAATCTGAGCATTTCTTTGTTTCATTTCATCCTAGGTCTTTACGACTTGCTGTATCCAGGCAAACAATTTCTTCTGGGATTTCTAAGGCTATTTCTATTTGTTACACTTTTCATGGCAAGAGGTTTCCCTTCACAGTCAAGGCTCATTCTACTAGAGCTGTAGCTTCTTCTAGTGCTTTTTTTCAAGGGCTTAGATACTAATTCTGCTCTTGAAGCAGCTACCTGGACTTCCGTGCATACCTTCACCAAGCACTGCAAGTTTGATAGTATCTAGAGCTAGAGCTGGTTTTGCTAGTGCCATTCTTCATGACTTTTTAGGGGACTCTTCTGCTCCTTCCCCCTCCCTCGTTTCCTCTTGAGCTTTGGCATTCTCCCATATGTTAAGACTACTGGACCAGTCAATGTAAGGACACAGTACAGTTGTGTAAAATCTTACCATAACAGTAGATGTCCTAGGCTTCACTGTTTCAGTATTCACTCCCTCCATACTTCCTCCTAGTCCTTTGCCTTCCCAGATGTACAGAGTACCTCTTGGGTTCCTTGGACTGGTCTTCCTACTGGGGCAATCAGTTCTGACTATGGTAGGCCTGAATGTTACTTTTATGCCCTATGCTATGAAAGGAGCATTTGGTTGACATTTGGCATACTTTTAAAGCAACAAGAGTCTTTGGTAGACTGGACGGATGTCAGGCTTCCACTGCAGATAATCCCCATATGTTAGGAATACTGTAGCAGGGAAGAGAAGGATATCTACCGTTATGGTAAGATTTTACATAAGTATACTTTCTGAAGGTACACTCATCTGCAAAATGGGTGCTACCACTTCTGCTGTATATTGAGTGAAATAAAAATACATAAAATAAACATATTCTGAAATGTATTCCTGGCAACCAAAATTGAGCTTCATGGCTCATAGTGTGTTGTAGCATGAATTAACAGCAATCAGATGGCTAACAATTTTGATTCCACAGAAGCACTCAGGGACTGCATTACATACTGATTAGCTTTCAACAATGAATGTTTTAAGTTCACCAACATGAGGAATAATATTAGCAAAAACTGTAAGAAAAACCTAGCGAAGCTAGAGTTTTCACTGTGTGATACCTTAAACCTCCTGTAATAAAGGCCCATGGGATATATGCAAATGACCCCTTAAGGACATCGAGTGTTTCAGCTGTATGGCTTCTGAATGTCCATGACTTTTTACTTTTTCTTTTTAAGTCTTTGTGGACACATTCAAGCCAATAAATTCAAACCCCACTAGCTGCGGACATGCATGTTTCAGCCTTCTTTTGACTTCATCAGCACAACATAAGGAAACTGTTTGGCTATACTTCAGAAACACAGGGTTTTTACACCCAGCTGATGTCCATAACCATTAAGGTGTCTACAAAATATCCCAACTAACATCCAAAACCAAAAGTGAAAAGGTCACGCAGAAAACCAACTACAAGAAAAACCTAGCCAAGGTAGAGTTTTCACTGCGTGATACCTTAGGTTTTTCTTGCAGTTTTTACTAATAGGTTTGTCTGTGTGACCTTTTCACTTTTTGAATAATATCACTAGGCACATATCCACATGAATATAAACTTAACTTAGCATCCTAATATAGCACTTGTGCATATTGATGCATGGTTGTATTCCAGAACAGGTCAGCTTAATATTTATACTTCTCTCTCAGTTGATTCACCACAGTAATAGGTGTTTATTATCCCTTTGCTGTTTGCTAAATATTTGGAAGCTGGTGCATCTAATATAGCATACTAATTAGATTAGGCACACATGGCTCAGTGATGCCATTGGCCTGCCTGCTGTTTATCCATTTCTTATTTCTTACTATAAATCAGATCTCTTAAGATTAGTAGCTGTGACTTCTGTATTGTGGATTACAGAGTGTAATTAGGGCTCCCTATTGAAATGTCAGCAGTTGTAATGCTGAGTGCTAACACCAAAAAAATAAAAATGATGGAAAATACAGGAGAAGAGTGAATATCAAACTTCACTCCCAGATGTGTGGAGCAAGCCCCTTCACATCCCAGATTTCTATCAATCTATACACACACACACACATATATATATATATATATATATATATATATATATATATATATATATATATATATATATATATATATATATATATATATATATATATATATATATATATGTGTGTGTGTGTGTGTGTGTGTATATAAACATACCAACTCTGAAATTGCCATACCTCAGAGAAAAAGGAATATTTCGAGAAATGGCCTACTTGGATTTTGTTTATGTAAGTCCAAATTTTGGCCATTCACTCTCCATATTATGGGACATTTCAAAAGGTACACATACATTTTAACTCTTTATTGAACTTTACTGTAGTGTCATAGACTTCAGAAAAAGAGGCAGTGTTGATGAGAATAGGTCCGTATTTAGGATGTGCACAATAATATCATGTCAGGCTTCCACAAAAATGTGTTCTGCCTACTTTGTCAAGGTTACCTACCATTACAAAGCAACGTGCTTTAGAGGAAAGGAGTACAGAAACTAAAGTTTCCAGGAAGTCTGTACTATAAACATCTCTGTAGACGGGCTTCATGACTGGAGCTCTTATGCTGAATGGGAGGGGCCTCTCTCCTTTTCAGTATCAGCAATATGGCTGCAACTGCTGTTGGGGACTAAATGAGCACAAGCAGCTAGAATTAATTAACTGAAAACCTGACAAAGATGATGCTGGTGGGTAAGAGCAAACATATGAGAGTAGGTTTAAGTAGGATTTATATCTTATAAGCAGGGAAGGTCTTTGAGTAAATGGTGCCCTAGGCAAAAGTGTTCCAGAGCACTCCCCACACCACCCAGTATCTCAGTCCTGGTCTACCTATACCACCCAGATTACATTTGTCTTCCTTTTTCTCACAATTTATCTTACTTTTCATTTTTTTCCTATATTCATTTAATATATTTTAAAGAAACAATTTCTTTCCACAAAAAAAAAAAAAAAATACTGGAAAAGCACCCCTGCTAGATCAGCAAACTAGGCAGCTGCGTAGATGGCCTATGACTAAGGCCAGCTTTGCATATAAGTGGATATCTTCATAACAAAACGGGGTACTATTCAAATATGAACTACAGGTATCCAAGGAGTATATTCTAATCTCTTGCCAGCATGCAGAATGCTGAATAAATATCTTTATGTAGACATGATATGGCATTAAAACTGACTAATTAACTTTAGTGCATTATGCATCTACTGGGCAGGGGAAAACATTACAGTTTAAATTACGTTGCAACAATGCATGGATAGCAATGGCAAGGCCACTCTGTATACCAATGCATTTCGTATTAAAATGTCAATTCTGTGTTTGATAATTTAGCTATGTTCCTGTTCATTTTTAACTCAATTCTAAATTTGTGGCCTTTTATATCTATTTTTTTTAAATGCTTGGCAAATTTTAGTTTACCAGATATTTCTAAATTGTTACATTTAAAGTATCTCCACATAAAATTAGTAGTGAGGGAACTGCTCTTACCTGTGACTCCTTTTAACCTGGGATAGTCTTACTACTAGTGCTGATTTAGCTTAGCGGAAGTAATTTCAAATAAAATACTGCAGAAGTCCATTAAACACTATTTTGTACTTCTTGTAACAAGCAGTGATGTTCACTTTCTTGTTTTTGTCTGTAAACTACAAACATTGAGTACTTTGGACATTTATGCATGTTGACTTTTTTTTCCCTCTAGGATTATATTTTCTAAAATTTGTTTTCAAAACAAGTGGAACAGAAAAGTAAAGATGTTGAGTATATTTAGTAATCAAACAGATGAAATAACAGGTACAAATGCATCCGCCAAGTAGAACCATGTACATTTGCAGATTATTAATCCAAGCACTGCCTTACTTTAGTGCTGCGGGTTTAGGGCATTTCCAGAGTCTAACTGCAGTACATTGCAGTACAGCCAGTCTACTGCTACTGTTGCAATGTATACAGCCAGTGCCTCAAGGACATGAATGAAAGGGCATTTCATTGAGTATTGGTGGAAAGCAGGGAAATACTTCTTTATTCCTTGCCATGAAAATCATAAGAAAGCTTCAAAAAGCCAGGCTGTTCCAGACGTACGTGAGACAGAGAATCTGTGCAGTAAAAGAAGCCTCATGCATTTCTTTGCCACATCAAACTATGTTTTAATTATCTGTAGAAGGCATGAAGTGTGCATCATCATTAGTTAGACTAAACACCACCAGGCAGTGACTCAGGTAGCAGTAAAAGGGGCAATTAACAGCCAGAGGAGAGAAGTGCATTCAATTTGAAAACCTTCTCTCTTAATCCATCTGTACTCATCACCCAAAGTGCTGAGCTGGAGACTTTTACATTCAATTACATTAATCAGGTTAATTCCGATTTAAAAGCCAATGTTTTAATCAAGAACCAGCAAAGTCCAGGAAAAAAAGCCAGCACGTGGAAGGAATATATAGACAAATGGCACATTCCTTCCCCCTTGTACTGTTTTTTTTTTGCAATTTGGCAGAAGTAATATTTACAGAATGACAAACCAAACAGCTTAGCTCTTTGAGATTGGCAAATTATTTACAGTTATTGCAAATTTGCTATCCATATCAGATGATGTACATCACTGCTCTCTCTCTTTCATAAACAAGTATCAAATCCAAAATATCTCTGACATTCAGCAACAAACAGTTAGTGAAACATGTTCTGTACGAAACTTAAGTTGAAATAATATACTGAACAGTTTAGTGAAATCTGATTTGAGTGTCTGATTTCTGAAAATAAAAAAAATGCATTTCCATAAATTTCTTACACTGTTGTTTAGATGTGCTATTTAAGCACAACATTGCTACCCTCCCAGTTATTCCGTGTCCCAGATCTCATAAACTTGTACAAGCCCCCTGCAGCACCTTAGTAATAGGTGATAACACTAATGCTGCCTCTTCCCCTAACCCTAACCCTACACCTTACCTTAAAAAAATCTTCCACTGCCATTACACAGACACACTTAAACACGCACATACACACACACACACACACACACACACACACACACACACACACACACACACACACACAAACATGTGCGCACGTGCACACACCCGCACACACACTAAAACAGTACATTTATACCCTTACCTAACCCTGTCCCTAACCCTAAAATACATGCTACCACACAAACATACAACAGCTATCTCTGACCCTAATCCTAACTCTCAAACACATGCACATGTACTTTCACACCCTCCAAACCACACTCACCTGTCTCGATGAAACTTACTCAATTATTTCGACGGTTCGGCTATCCATACATTCAGTTTAAAAACCACCACCGCTACCACTCATTGACCAAATGGATGTTTGACAAAATGCAGGGAACCCATAATATAGATAGACAGATATACAAACATCATAGGATTTGAGATTTTAATGAGCTTGAAACAAAGAGATAGTATTATTTGAGTCTTCACTTCACAATATATGGCAGGTAAGTGATATGTCATCACTTATGTTCAAATTGCATGAAGTGGCAGATCTTACTGAGCAAGATTAATAGCTGAATGTATTGTCAAATGAAGTAAATGCAGTAATGAGGTGAAATCACTTTAAGTGTTTAAATTTCAGTAGAAAAATGTTTATTACAGTAAATTACTTTGTGGAGTAAAAGGACAAGATGTTAAGCTAAAAATGGTAGACTTTGAAATTTACAACTCAAAAGCTCCGTCAATGCCATTTAGGTGCATGCATGCATATAATGATGTCTGAAGGAGTGGAGATGGAGAAATATGAAGGCAGAGTTCTGGACAGTCTCAGATATGGATGATGTAGTCATGCAGAAGAGAAGAATGGGTGATAAACTGATGAAGTCCTCAATGAGTCTAATGTCTCAGCCATATCATTTAAATCATTAATTAAATATTCAGGAAAAAAATCAAGGGTAAAGAGCTAGAAGTGGACATACATTTTAAATAATATTGCTTTTCATTTATAAATACAATGAACTAAGAAGTTTCCTCCTCATGCTTTATTGTATATTATATGTGTTCCATTATGTATATTTGTTTTTTAATTACATATGTACTAGTTTTTTGTTTGATTTTATTTAACTCTCTGGAACTTTCCCCCCAGGCATCCGGTGAAAATGTGTATTTATTACCTAGTAGGACTTTTCTGGTAAACAGATGTCAATAAGTAAATAGATTAGTATGCATTTTCAGTAGAACTTTTCTGTCTCCAGTGTCTGACATCGCATGTCCAATGTAGTCTTTTTTTCTATCCCAAAATCATGAATTTTAAGAGGGGATAAAGCAAAATCTTCAGGCAAGATTATGAAAAACTTCATGGTGTAGTCTCTACAGAGTAGTAAAAATGACAGATTACGTAAAGTACATTAAGCTGAGAAAATGGCAGGTTGCAGCAGTTAGCAGTCTGTTATCTGGTAAGGGGTAAGGGGAGCAGTTAGTAGTCTATCTGGTGAGGGGTAAGGGGAGCAGTTAGTAGTCTGTTATCTGGTAAACGGTAAGGGGAGCAGTTAGCAGTCTGTTATCTGGTTAGGGGTAAGGGGAGCAGTTAGCAGTCTGTTATGTGGTAAACGGTAAGGGGAGCAGTTAGCAGTCTGTTATCTGGTAAGGGGTAAGGGGAGCAGTTAGCAGTCTATCTGGTAAGGGGTGAGGGGAGCAGTTAGCAGTTTCTTATCTGGTGAGGGATGAGGGGAGAAGTTAGCAGTCTGTTATCTGGTAAGGGGTGAGGGGATCAGTTAGCAGTCTGTTATCTGGTAAGGGGTGAGGGGACCAAGTTAGCAGTCTGTTATCTGGTGAGGGGTAAGGGGAGCAGTTAGTAGTTTGTTATCTGGTGAGGGGTAAGGGGAGCAGTTAGCAGTCTGTTATCTGGTGAGGGGTAAAGGGAGCAGTTAGTAGTCTGTTATCTGGTTAGGGATAAGGGGAGCAGTTAGCAGTCTGTTATCTGGTGAGGGGTAAGGGGAGCAGTTAGCAGTCTGTTATCTGGTGAGGGGTAAAGGGAGCAGTTAGTAGTCTGTTATCTGGTTAGGGGTAAGGGGAGCAGTTATCAGTCTATCTGGTGAGGGGTAAGGGGAGCAGTTATCAGTCTGTTATCTGGTAAGGGGTAAGGAGAGCAGTTAGTAGTCTATCTGGTAAGGGGTGAGGGGAGCAGTTAACAGTTTCTTATCTGATGAG
This sequence comes from Protopterus annectens, assembly GCF_019279795.1. Lineage (NCBI taxonomy): Eukaryota > Metazoa > Chordata > Ceratodontiformes > Protopteridae > Protopterus > Protopterus annectens. Next base: position 786,239,445 of record NC_056748.1, on the reverse strand, counting down.
GGGTGAGGGGAGCAGTTAGCAGTCTGTCATCTGGTAAGGGGTGAGGGGAGCAGTTAGCAGTCTGTTATCTGATGAGGGGTACGGGGAGCAGTTAGTAGTCTGTTATCTGGTTAGGGGTAAGGGGAGCAGTTAGCAGTCTGTTATCTAGTGAGGGGTAAGGGGAGCAGTTAGTAGTCTGTTATCTGGTTAGGGGTAAGGGGAGCAATTAGTCTGTTATCTGGTGAGGGGTAAGGGGAGCAGTCAATAGTCTGGTATCTGGTTAGGGGTAAGAGGAGCAGTTAGCAGTCTGTTATCTGGTGAGGGGTAAGGGGAGCAGTTAGTAGTCTGTTATCTGGTTAGGGGTAAGGGGGACAGTTAGCAGTCTGTTATCTGGTGAGGGGTAAGGGGAGCAGTTAGCAGTCTGTTATCTGGTGAGGGGTAAAGTGAGCAGTTAGTAGTCTGTTATCTGGTTAGGGGTAAGGGGAGCAGTTAGCAGTCTGTTATGGGGTAAGGGGAGCAGTTAGCAGTCTGTTATCCAGTTAGGGGTAAGGGGAGCAGTTAGCAGTCTGTTATCTGGTGAGGGGTAAGGGGAGCAGTTAGTAGTCTGTTATCTGGTTAGGGGTAAGGGGAGCAGTTAGCAGTCTGTTATCTGGTTAGGGGTAAGCGGAGCAGTTAGCAGTCTGTTATCTGGTGAGGGGTAAGGGGAGCAGTTATTAGTCTGTTATCTGGTGAGGGGTAAGGGGAGCAGTTAGTAGTCTATCTGGTTAAGGGTAAGGGGAGCAGTTAGCAGTCTGTTATCTGGTTAGGGGTAAGGGGCACAGTTATCAGTCTGTTATCTGGTGAGGGGTAAGAGGAGCAGTTAGCAGTCTGTTATCTGGTAAGGGGAGATGGGAGCAAGTAAGCAGTCTGTTATCTGGTGAGGGGTAAGGGGAGCAGTTAGCAGTCTGTTTTCTGGTAAGGGGTAAGGGGTAAGGGGAGCAGTTAGTAGTCTGTTATCTGGTTAGGGGTAAGGGGAGCAGTTAGTCTGTTATCTGGTGAGGGGTAAGGGGAGCAGTTATCAGTCTGTTATCTGGTGAGGGGTAAGGGGAGCAGTTAGTAGTATGTTATCTGGTTAAGGGTAAGGGGAGCAGTTAGCAGTCTGTTATCTGGTGAGGGGTAAGGGGAGCAGTTAGCAGTCTGTTATCTGGTGAGGGGTAAGGGAAGCAGTTAGTAGTCTATTATCTGGTTAGGGTTAAGGGGAGCAGTTAGCAGTCTGTTATCTGGTTAGGGGTAAGGGGAGTAGTTAGCAGTCTGTTATCTGGTAAGGGGTAAGGGTAGCAGTTAGTAGTCTGTTATCTGGTTAGGGGTAAGGGGAGCAGTTAGCAGTCTGTTATCTGGTGAGGGGTAAGGGGAGCAGTTATCAGTCTGTTATCTGGTGAGGGGTAAGGGGAGCAGTTAGTAGTATGTTATCTGGTTAAGGGTAAGGGGAGCAGTTAGCAGTCTGTTATCTGGTGAGGGGTAAGGGGAGCAGTTAGCAGTCTGTTATCTGGTGAGGGGTAAGGGAAGCAGTTAGTAGTCTGTTATCTGGTTAGGGGTAAGGGGAGCAGTTAGCAGTCTGTTATCTGGTTAGGGGTAAGGGGAGTAGTTAGTAGTCTGTTATCTGGTAAGGGGAGCAGTTAGCAGTCTGTTATCTGATCTGGTGAGGGGTAAAGGGAGCAATTAGTAGTCTGTTATCTGGTGAGGGGTAAGAGGAGCAGTTAGTAGTCTGTTGTCTGTTAATGGGTGATGGGAGCAAGTTATCAGTCTGTTTTCTGGTGAGGGTTAAGGGATGCAGCTAGTAGTCTGTTATCTGGTAAAGGGTAAGGGGAGCAGTTAGTAGTCTATTATCTGGTAAGGGCTAAGGGGAGCAGTTAGTAGTCTGTTATCTGGTTAGAGGTCAGGGGAGCAGTTAGCAGTCTATTTGGTGAGGGGTCAGGGGAGCAGTTAACAGTCTGTTATCTGGTGAGGGGTAAGGGGAGCAGTTAGCAGTCTGTTATCTGGTGAGGGGTAAGGGGAGCAGTTAGCAGTCTGTTATCTGGTGAGGGGTCAGGGGAGCAGTTAGTCTGTTATCTGGTGAGGGGTAAGGGGAAGGAGGAGAATACAATGATGATCCTGTTGCATATAGCAACCTGATTCAAACTTTTCTCTTCATATCAATGTTTTAAAATAGCTCTACCACAAACTTTAGCACAAGTACTATTATATAATAAAGAGCTGTAACATAAACTTCCAGAATCAAATCAAAACTGAGGTGGTCATTGATGAAGTACATGGATAACCATATAAGTGTCCTAATTACGAAATGGCATAGTTGGCCTGAAGGCCAATATAAAGACTGTAAGTTAGCACCAAGTGATTGTTAAGCAACAAATTTCAATCCCCCAGGAGTGTGTTACTTCTCATTAAAATAATATACAAGTTATTGACTGAAAAGGTACACAATGCAAGAAGAGAAGGGCAATATCTAAAATAATTCTTGTGGGTTTGCACACTGTGCATTTTTTTTAAGAGCAACTATGATCACTAGCAGGCTGTCCTCCTAACATGAGCTGGCAGGTTGGCAGGCTGCATGGAAATGGAAAGCGCTCTGCTGGTACCACTCATCCAAGAGAAATCCTGTATGAAGCACACTCACACAAGGCCAGCAGCTGAGGCTCTAAGGGGACTTTTCCATATACTAACAGTGAACAAAGATATATATATTGTTTGGTATGTTAATTAAGAGGAAGTAGTCACAGGAGTTCAGCACCCAACTGCTCCTTCTGTTATCGGGGAGTGTCATTGCTTCACCAAACACAATGCCATTCATTTTTATACTGAAGAACTAGGAAGAATAGTACAGGGTTAAGAACAACTGGCCTTTGGAAACAAGTGTCTTCAGGGAAGAAGGCTCATTTCTGATAGACCAATGCAGGCTCAAAACCTAAAACTGCTGCAGTGCGGCTCAGTAGACTTCTTATTAGATAACTCCAATATGTCAGAGCAGTCAGTGACATTGAAGGAGATGAAAACCAGCAAACATGCTAGATACAGAAGTCAGGCAATGAGGAGAGCTGGTGTAATGCTTCAGATTATGACAGAGACTGTTCATCTCTCAAAACAGCCAAGGAGATATTTAAATGGTGGAAAACCTTCACCCAGTAGAGAATGGACCACAAACTAGCAGCAGTGATTCTAACACGAGAAATTAAAATACCATAGCTCATACCAAACCAAAGATAGCAGATGGAATTTTATGATGATGTGGACATTAATAAGGCCAGTGGAAGGCATACATCTCATATTTACTTGTGAAAACATCAGTTATGCTGAAAGAGATACAAATGATGCTCTTGGATAGTGCAATTACCAGCCAGGCTAGCAGTACCTCCATAAAGGAGACACCTTTAACTGTAGTAACTTGAGAATTATATGCAGAATGCAGAATGTAGTTGTTGTTGTCTTTCGGCTTTCCCCAGTTAGGGGTCGCCACATCAGAACTCTAGTTCGCTAATGATTGGCAGTAGATTTTCATGAATGCCAAGGTGCCAGCTCAACGTTCAACCTTCAACGAAGGCACGCCCATTTACACGTCTTTTGAATGCCCACCCAACCGCGGGGAGGACATGCAGACTCCACACAGAAGGCACTCCCCGCACTCCAGCCGAGAACCAAATGGAAGAAACTCTTGCTGTGAGGCAACAATGCTACTGCTGCACCACCGCGGAAGTAGTACTTTGGAGATTTCCTGACTGCAACTAAAGAGGTATACAGAGCATAACAGGACAAGCTGAAGTGGATGGACAGCAGTATAGTGTGAACTCATAGTAATGTATGATACCAAAGATGGGGTCTGTGCTGAGGTGCTGAAAGTAGGAGGGCTGTAATATGAGTGGGTCTCATTTGCTGTGTTATTTCAACTGTCTGAAGGGGTGTGCATTCTGCTGATTGCTCATCAGTGAAAGCTAAATTGGATTAAAGGGGAGACTATGGAGACTAACTTTAAAAATGTGTCAGAAATTGAGCATTTAGACTGTGTTGGCAGAAGCGGTGATAGCTTAATGGACTATAAACTGACTGTAGAAAGAGGAGTGGCAAAAAAAAAACCAGATTTCAATTCATCAATCAGGAGGTAGTTTAACTTACATTACAAGATGTAGAAAGCTAAGAAATGCACCTCTGGATTATACCTCAGTGTCAAAAGATGTTTTATCTTAGAAAAAGGATTGGTTGAGAAGAAAACACAAATGTGGGTGAAGAGTGAGGTCTGTTTTAAGCAGAGGGATTGTGGCTCTAACTTCAGAAATGGTTATTAATATGTGGGATTGTAAAAATTTGAGGAACAACAGGCACAGTTTAATAACGTGGACAGTGGAGACAAGGAGTGGGCAGTATCCTGAAAAGGAAAGTTACAGTCTATTAGATGGGGGAAGGTGTAAGGATCTGACATCTCAATTTCTGAAGGATCTGCACAAGGGAGTAGCTGGACTCTTTTCCGAGATGTTCAGTTTCATGCCACTGGAGTGCAAGGATGTCATATTAGAGCAAACAAAAGTATAAGGAACGTGGTTGTAGGAATTAATTGCTGCAAAAGAAAAAAATTGCAGGTTTGTCCATATGCTATCCTAGTGAGTATTCAGCTCAAGTGAGCAGAAGATCTCTGCAAGAAAGGTAATATCAAACCCATGCACTTAAACACCAAAATGAACCTAGTAGGCAGGAAGAGCTCAAAAGAGCTACTGTTAAGCCCCTAATAGTTTTCTGCAGATGTTAATTCAACTCAGAGAAAGTGAACCTTATTTATAAATGACAAAATCAGCAATATCATGCATTGGTGTCACAGATCTAAGGAAGTTTATCTCTTTGTGTGAAAGCACTTATTTAGAACTGCAAATTTTACCATTTCTGTTCTCAAATTTCTGGATATATACAAATAAAGTTATTACTTGAAATTAAGAAAAGGAGTCAGAGAGCTTTACTGGATGAGAAGATTACAGAAATAGCCATTGTTCAATATTAGATTTTGTTAATAAATTAAATTTTTAGTACCAAAGGATTCTGGTCCACAGACATAGGACTGGAAACCTACCTGCCACACCATGGTGGACTTCCTGGAGCTTTTTCAACAGTATCGTGTTGGTACATATATCTCTGCATTGTATATAGATTCACTGGTGCAGTCTTCTGCATTTAGATTTACTTTACCTTTAACATTTATAAACTGTAGAGCAATATGTATAATTCATTGCCTTACAACTGATATTGCTACCATTCTGGTATTGCTTATATATGTGTTGTATGTGTTTGCATGTGTTTATACCTGGATGTACATTATAGTGAATGTCTGTGGTTGTATTTTGATCTATTAAGTAACAAAAATGATATATAAAGGCTGTTATCTACTTTCATCCTTTAACCTATCTCCTTTCAATTAGCAGTTCTTAAAAATCAGAGATGATTGATATACCTTGAAATGCTGTGCAATAATATTTAAAGAGCGTCACTCACTCTATTGAATCAACTGCTCGTTGGCATAGTCAATGACACTGAAATGCAGTCAAGTGTTCCACGCATTGAAAGGTTAAGATTTCTGATGAATGGAACATCGAATGCAATTAGGTAAGGTTAGGTAAAGTAAGAGCTGGTTTAGGAAACTACAGCCAAAACTTTCAGGAATAATGTCTGGTTAAGTGACTTGCTCAAGGTCACACAGTAGGCAAATGAAGGATGAGGGAATCAAACCCTGTACCACATGAGCTAGTGCTCACAGTTTTAACCCTCTGTGCCAACAACTAACACATATATAGGGGACAGATTTAGTGCAGTGCTTGCGTGCTGGTGTGTGTGCGTGTTTGTGTGCGCACGCGCACATGTGTGTGTGTGAGTATGTGTGTGTGTGTGTGTGTGTGTGTGTGTGTGTGTGTGTGTGTGTGTGTGTGTGTGTGTGTATGTGTGTGTGTGTGTGTGTGTGTGTGTGTGTGTGTATCTTTGTGTGTGTGTGTCCAAGCTGTCTTCATTAGGGAATTGTTATGCTTTTTTCAAAAGCAAACAGTAGAGTTAGTGTTACTGGCAGGGTCATGGTAAGGGTTAGGGTTAGCAGATATTAGTGAAATAATACAGAGGATTGAAGCTGCTCCCTGCCCATCTTACTAATGCCAGCTAACATTAACCTTGCCTCTGCCCTGAACTCTAAACTTGCAGCTTATCTTTGAAAATACTTTTTTTGATAACACCACCATTATTCAGATAAATTGCGTCACATTCAGAAAGGTTACTGCAAGATGAACGCCTGGTATACACCTCATGGTAAGGATTTCTGATTCAGAGACAGCTGTAACATAGTGCTGTACCACTGATAGGGCATAGCACACACAAGTAAGTGACATTTTCTAAAGACTCCACCAAGACTTCCAATTCTATAAACATTCCACAATAAGCTGCATAACTTCTTTTAAGAATTTCAGTCTGTCACAAGCAGTTTCAATTAACAAAATGATGTTCTTACACAGCACACAATATCACTTTTAACTATACAGTTGTCTTAATCTGGGTTCCCATTCCCCGCCATCCCTCCTGAACAGCTATTCTAGTAAGGATTTTTTGGTGCAGCGCACAGTTTCTCTGCTTTTTCTCTGTCACTTACATGAAAACATATTTTCTGGCTTCACTTTCCTCCCTCCTGGAAGATTTCCACTCACTCTCCAGTTCCCTTTTAATGCCCCTGATTGCTTTACCTCTCTGACTCCCTCCTTTACCATCATTCTAGCCACAAGGTGAAACTCACACATTTTCTGCTCATATTTCCACCATTTTTACACAAGCCTATCTAGACGTAGACTCACTTTCTCTCTTCCCTTGCATTTCCCAGGCTGAGGTTTCTTTAACGTAAAATATGCTGTATTTAGTTTAACTTAAATATTTTTAAAATTACTCAGCAAGTAGTGACTGTTTTCTAGAACTGTACTGACTTTTTTACACATGTTTAAATTAATTTGGCAATTAGCAATAGCTTTTCCTGTCTGCTTTTCACAGCAATTAGCAATAATCTTTCCTGCCTGCTTTTCACAGCAATGCATACCAAGTTGGTAATTTGGGCAATATATTGTTCTTTTTGTCAGATTTCAGGTTAGCAAGAAATTAGTGCATGCAGAATAGCGTCTATGGCACATAGTCAGAAATATTTTTGAAACCGCGGCTTTCTTGTTACCAAGCTATACAACTCAGTTTGCAACTGTCTTTTTCAAAATTTTTTTTTTTATTTTTGAAATACATTTGAATGAATTCCATAGTATTTATGTTTAACATCTTAAATAAGTATGTACATTATTTACATTAGCTTGACACTATAACAGATCTTAATGTATACAGTTACTTCAATCCATTGTCCATTCCATTATCAGAGTGTCTGATCAATTATTGTATAGTGTCAATCAACGATAAGACTTTTCCCCAAGGGTTGTTGATAAATAGCTTTGGATAAATTCTTAGTTCTTAGTTCTTAGTTCTTAGTTCTTTAATTTTAATTTCCAATAGTGCTGTGGTCTTCAGTAGGCTGTAGAAGTCTTCCAAAGTTGGTATTGTGTTTGTATTCCATTTTCTTGTTATATACTTCCTTGAAATTGCAAGTATAGTCCATACTAGATACATGTTTGACCTATTCAAACGAGGACCTTTGTTCACATACTAGAGCTTTAGTTAAATAAAATGATTCATTAAATAAAGCTTGTAGAAAGTTACTAATACCATTCCAAAATGTCTTAATTTTAACACAATCAAAGAAAATGTGGTTCCAATCTGCATTGTGTACTTGCTCATATCTCCAATATTTTCCTTTTATGGAAGAACTAATTTTACTGATTCTGTCTGGGGTTAAGAATGCTTTGTGCAGGCATTTCCAATTAAAAACTTTCCAGTATTGTGTAAAGGATGTATATTTTTTAATATCTTCAGTTAAATGTATTGAGTGTCCTTTTGTTATATATTTCCAATATGAGGTTTTGGGTATTGTTTTATAGTTTATCAATATTTTCTAAAATTTTGAAATACGGTTTCCCATGTCAAAGTCATTATATATGATTTCATACATGTATTTTGTAAATTTAGGTATTTCTTTAACTGAAGAATTGTTAATTATTCTACTTAAATCTTACGAATATGACAGAATACTCTGTAAAGTTAGCCAGTCCTGTTGTGGAATTTTGTATGTTGTTTTTATTACTTGCATATCTAAAACTTTTAGATCTTTGTTACATTGGAGCCAACAAACAAATCCTTTCTGTTCCCAGGAATTAATAATTTCTCTATATATTTTATGTGGAAAGTTCTTTGTGACTATAAATAGTGTTAAAAGAGCAAACCAGATTTTTGAATCTATATTTGCATTAATAATTTTCCTAAATGAGTCAATGTAATAATTCATCATATGAGTTTTAGTGGGCTTAGCTATGTTATATTGCATACTAATACATAATATGTGACATGTCAAATTGTTTTTATTTGTTATTTGAAATTTTTGTAAATCAAATTCATTTATTCATATTAGAGTTAGTAATTCTTTCCAATTTGCAGAGTAATTTGGACTTATCCAATCTGAGATTGTTTTAGATAGTGATACTTTGCAACTGTCTTGACTATTAAGTATGATTTGATTAAAGGTCTCAATTATTATGTTCACTAGTGCAGTATCTACTTGTTTGTTGAGTTCTTAACTAGCAATAAAAGTGTCATTCTGATCAGTGTACTGAAATAAGCCATTGTGGTTAATCTATTACAAGTGTGAGATTGGCTTGACCAACTTGAATGTACACAATAACTTTTATCAGTGACAAGTAACAACATAGTATATGAACAATTACACATGTTAAAGGAATGTTTGCTGGTCAGAACTGACACAACAATGCAAGTGCATCAACCAATATATGCTTTACAATGAACGCTTCCACTGACACAATGAGCATTTTCCTTTATTTATCATTCAGTTTAGCCAATTTCTACAAGTGTAGGGCGTGCTTTTAAGCTATCAGATCTGGGTAATAATGAGGAAGGTGCCACTGTCTACATAAAGTGCTCTTTCTTCTTCCATGCTGTGCTTCTCTGTTCATACGTCCCTCCCAGCATGATTTAGACCCCAAACAGTGTTAGTTGCCCTAATGCTGTTTTTTATATTAGCTTTAGTTAGTATAAGCAGCTCAGTTATAAATGTGTTGTCTTTTCTTTTGATATCTTCCTGTCTAGCACATTTAAATTTTAAGAATACTCTTTTTTCATTCTTACAGATTCTGTCATTACCCATCCACCCTCAAAGAATTAAGCATGATATCTGACAAACTAACTCTGCTATATATTCTCCTGACTCTATGTGTGGTCACCTTCGCTTGCTTTTCAGAGGGTCTTTATAGAGCCCTAAAATCACATCTGCACATTAGCTGCATCAACTCATATTCATAAGGAGGATCCCAAGAGGCTAGCAAGTAGAGTATATGCAACTCAAGCACCCTAACTGGTTAAAATTCAGCTGCTTGTTCTGTTATATATACAGTAACTCTCTTACTTGCCGCCTTATTATGAACCAACACTAGAGCACGGAGTGCCCCTCAGGTGATTGGCATTCCTCTATAAACTCCACCAAGATTGCCAATTATATGAAAAGTCTCTTTTTAATTTCTTCAAGTTTTTTGGGTTTCTATTACCATGATGGGAATGGACCCCATTCCTAAGTCAAAGTGCAATAATTTTTTTTTCCAAAATCTCTTTATTTGAATTTTCAGATATTAACCATGATACATCCAATCAAACACACAAAACAAACAGTACATACAAAAAGGAATCATTCAAAAAACTAATACAATATATATATATATATATATATATATATATATATATATATATATATATACACTATATACAATAGAAGTCACTACATCATCAAATGGAGTATAAAAGGTTTTTAACATCACTTAAAGTGAGGGATAATATAAGGGACATATTTTATGAAGAAGATAGATACATTCAACCACTTATTATACTTAATGTAATTAGGGAATACAATTAGATATATAAAGAGGAAAAAGGGAAAGAGAAAAAAAAAAGAAAAAAAATGGTTATAATGCAGTTATTGCACAATATAAATTTGTCTTATCATGTCAGTGTACACTTTCTTTGTTAAGAATTACAATTATTTCTAATAATAGTGTTTCTTTTTTGTTTTTGTATAAACTAGTTTGTGAGATGAGATATAGTTAATAGCAAGGTTGCTAAAGCCTTCCCATGTAATTGGAGATGTGACATTCCAATTATTAGTGATATAAAATTTAATAAGGGCACACATCGTGATAAGGACATGTTTTTTTTTTATTTTTGGAAGCTGAGTCGTGTTAATGTGCAATTTAGCTGTGTCCCATGACAGGGTTGATTTTCCATATCCCATCTTCTCTAATCTAGCTCTTAAAGAGCACCATAGGTTGTGTACCTTGCTACATTTCCACATGACATGGAGAATATCTACAGTTTGGTTTGGGCAGTGAGGACATATAGGCGAGAAGTTGGAATTGATCTTATTTAGTTTTGATGGGGTATAGTATACATTGTTATTTATCATAATTTTATGTATATATCAGCTTATTAAAAGGAATGAATTTTATCATATTCTCAATGGCCAGTCTCATATTTTTATCTGTCAGAGATTGTTTTTTTTCTTGCCAATAGTTTGAAAATAATAGAGAATTCTGGTGTTTTATGTTCATTACAAGTTTATATGTCCTAGAAATTGTTTCCCTTTCATCTCGAGGTTTTCTAGTGTTAGTTTTACTAAGTTAATATCCTGCAAGTTGGCTTGTGTTTGTGAGAATTTAGCATTTATGAGATAATGGATTTGGGTAAGAATAACAATATATTTCTTAGTAAGATTTAGTTCTAGTCTTATTTGTTGTATATTGGATTCTTTCCATTGGAATATTTCCCATACTGTGAGATCTTTTATCAGAGGGTAATTTGTTAGATTTAAGGGTTTATTGTTTATTAGTAGGTTGGGATTTAGGTTGTATAAAGGCAAGAGCATCTAATAATTGCAATGATTTAAATAATTTCTGTGTAGTAAGAATCATGTATTTAAATTAGTGGGTGTATATTCTTCGTGAATATGCCATTTTGATTTAGGTTTAAAAATTATAGGGATTTGCTGTTATACCCAAGGAATTTCAGTTGTTCAGACCAGATTTTGGTCCATTGGGGTGTCTGGGTATTTACATACGGGCCATGGCTTATCTGTATTAGTCTGTAGGCAGTAATTATACTATAATAGAGTTTGAAATCAGGTAACCCCAATCCCCCCTTATCTTTGGTAAGTACAAGTTTGTCATATTTAATTCTAGTGGATTTGAGGTACCATAAGAATCTTGATATAGCTTTTCCTATATCAAGGAAGAATGGAGAATATTTGAAAAAGTAGCATTTAGTTGAAAGAGCATTCTCGGTAAAAGGTTCATCTTAACAACACTAGCTTTTGAGAATAATGACATATCAGTATTCTTCCACCTATTGATATCACTTTCAATACTGGTCCATGTACGCAATGATTATTCTTTATCATATCCTTAATGTCAGGAGTAAATATTATTCCTAGGTATTTTATCTAGTAACTTATCTTGATCTCACTCATGGGAAAGTAAAATTTCTTATGACCTATAAGATTCATGGGAAATATGTGGGATTTGTTTAGATTTAAATTATAGTTAGAGATTTCAGAGAACTCATCTATAACTTTAAGTATTTTTGGGATGTCAGTAGTGGGAAGTTGAAAATATATATTTAAGTCATCAGCAAAAGCAGAGAATGTAAGATTTGTATTATAGATTCTAGGTATGTGATGGAAGTTTTTTGTGAAATAAACAGAAGGAGAGGTTCTAGATAAAGATTAAAGAGGTATGGGGAAAGAGGGCAACCTTGTCTTGTACCATTGGATAACAGTATAGGGTTAGTTTTGAGCTTATTTATCTGAATAGTGGTAGAAGCTTTCTGATATAGAACCTTAATTATCCTTATGAATTCCTGAGGAAAACCATATAAAGGCAATATATTAAATAGGAAAAGTAAATTAACTCTATCAAAAGCTTTGGTTGCATCCACCATGAGGACATATCTGGGGCATTTGTCACTGTTACAAAGTCTGATAATGGTGTATAAAAGGAGGAGGTTATCACTTGTTTGCCTATTTATCATAAAGCCCATTTGTTCTTGGGAAATGATAGAGGGGAGTACATACTTAAGTCTATGCATTCAGCATTTTAGCAGAAGTAGACTGGAATATTGCATTCACATGTACTGATCCAATTTTACTATCTGAATTCTAAAATCTACTTGTCACTATAAAAAACAGACTCTCCACTCTCAGAAAGGTAAGTGTCAAGGGCTTCTCCAAACCCTAGCTATCCCCAGAGCTCCATACCAAAGTACAACTTAAGAGACACAGCATGGTGCAATTGGAAATTTGCTCCTCTCTCTTTAGTCCTACAAACCTGCTATTGCCAACTAAGAACTGAGGCAAGTGCTCTAACTAAAAAAAAAAAAAAAAACAAGGCTCAGTACATCAAAAACATGTAACAAATCTTTAGGCAACCCCCCCCCCCCAGCAATTCTGGCAAACAATCAAAATTGTAGTTTACAGCAAAATCTTATAAAGGCAATATATTAAATAGGAAATGTAAATTAACTCTATCAAAAGCTTTGGTTGCATCCGCCATGAGGACATATCTGGGGCATTTGTCACTGTTAAAAAGTTTGATAATGGTGTCTAAAAGGAGGAGGTTATCACTTGTTTGCCTGTTTATCATAAAGCCCATTTGTTCTTGGGAAATGATAGAGGGGAGTACATACTTAAGTCTATTTGCTATAACATGAGCTAGGTTCTTAAGGTCAGTATTTATCAGGGCTATTGGTCTATAGTTTGCTGGATCTGTTGGGTCAGAATTTGGTTTTGGAATTAGCACTGTTTTCGAGTTATTTAAATAATTATCTGTCGTTCCATGTTTTATTATAAAGTTGAAAACTTTTAATAATACTTTGGAAATAGGTTCCATGAATAGTTTATAAAATTCAGAGGTGTAGCCACCGGGCCCAGGGGATTTACCCGCTTTGAGTTTGTTTACTGCAGCTTTTATCTCATTTAGTTGCAGATGTGTTTTTAGGAGTTTTTTTTTTGATCTTCTGTAAGTTGTGGAAATTTTATATTATGTAGAAAATCACCAAAATTGTCTGTAGATGGTGATAAGGGTGTGTTGTATAGTTTCTTATATACGTCTTCAAAAGTATCTACAATATCTTGGTCCTTGTGCTTCACCAGTCCTTCATACACTATTTCTTTGATTCTCGGTGGGCCATTTTTTATGTTAATTAGTCTAGCTAGGAATTTTGAAGGTTTTCGTGCCCATTCTGAATATTGATATACTGACCTTAATTCTAACAGGAAGATATTTTCTAGATAGTGCTTGTGTAATTGCTTTTGCTAGTCTACTATCTTTTCCTCCAGATCATTAGAGTATTTTTCTGAAGTTCTAATTCAGCAATATTTATTTGAGTTTCTAGTTCCTTTTTAAAGTTATTGAACTTTTTTTTTAATCATGCAGATTTTTGGATAATTATACCCCTAATGACCCCTTTGGCAGCCACCCATTGCATATCATAAGGAATTTGAGTAGATATAAAGTCATTTTGAAGTTGGGCTATGACATTCCTGTGCTGTTTCTTGGTTTTTAATGATTTTTAGGATTTAATGTCCAATTATTGAAATAGGGAACATTTTGTTTATATGTTTGAAAATGTATTTATTAAGAGACTGATTTTTGAATGGTTTGAGATAGTTCTAGGTGATACAGCATAGTTTAGTCTGTTTGAAAGCAATGATTGGGAAATTAGAAAAGCATCTATTCTGGACCAGGCCTTATGAGTGGCTGAGAAGAAAGTGAATCTTGATATTGTTTCATCATATTGGAATTTAATATAGGGGTCAGTTAGTTCAAAAGTATTTTGTAATTCTTCAAGTGCTATAGTGGTATGTTGTGACTACCTGTTTTCATTATGTGATCTATCTTTGTCTAGATTTAATAAAACATTCCAGTCTCCACCAATGATATACAAATGATTTGGGTGGTTAGAGTCAAAGTATAATTAAAGTTTATGAAATTAGTATTATTTCAATCTTTGATGTCATCCAGAAGTGCTCTTTGCAATACCCATAATGTGCCCATTAATTACTCCTTCTGCAATTGATGGGGGTCACATGTATTGGTAACATATACATACGATTGTAGATTCTTTTTTATAAGACCCATTGTTCCTACTACTATTGGAACTGTCTGGGTATCTTTCTTCCACATTGCTCTCATTTGTGCCTGCAAATTCTGATATTTTATGACTTTGTGTCTCTCTCTCTCTATGCAAGACACTGTAGTCACTGGGCATAGCGATTTCAATGATTGTTTTCATGGACCACTATATTTGGTTTTCTCGCATCTGTCTTTTGAACTCTTGGTAATGGGTGATCCCATGTGATATAGATGTCATCATTTTTATGATGCTTTGTGGCACATCTTTTTAGCGTTTTTCATCTATTTCAATACCATAGTGTTTACACAATCCCCAGTGCAACAGTCTTGCCACATTACTATGCCTTTCAGTATACAGTCCTTCTGCCATTAGTATGTCAGAACCAGCAACAAGGTGTGCAACTGTTTCCAGGTCTGTTTTACAAAGTCTACATTTGTCTGTTTTTCCCACATTTTAAATGGACTTTGTAAATCAACATGTGCGTAGCCCACTATCTTGAGCTGCCAATATTAATCTTTCATCTTTTGGTTTGAATTCGCCTCTCCTTAACCATTCCTGCATTTGATCCTGATCAACATGAGGTTCTTCCAAAATAATTCTATACTTGCAACTATATGTATTCATTTTCCACATTTCTTGCCTTCTCATCTGATACTTCCCTTATATTCTTTCTTTTGTTTTTTGGTACATCCGGTTGCTACCTTTTTTAGCTACTTCTGGTTTGATTTCCATTCCTGCTTTACGTCAAAATGTTTCTGCTAGACTTAAGCAGGGAAATTCTCTTAGATTTATTCTCCAGATGTTTCAAAACTTTCACTGTGTTTGGATCCTGTGAGGTCAGCAGATATGTGTGCAGTCAAACTATTACAGATCTATACGTGTGATCAGTTTCAAGGAGGCCCATACCTCCTTCGGATCGGGGAATATATAATCTTGGTATACACTGATTTTTATAAATCATTTGGTGAGCATGAAACATACTTCTTATTTTCCTATCTATTCTAAACACCATGTTTTGGAGCCAATCAATCACTCCAAAACTGCAAGTTAGGATAGGAAGAGCAAATTGATTTATAGCTTGAATTTTGTTTCTAGATGTCAATGCTTTTTTCAGAATTAATTTAAGTCTTCGAAAATATTCCTTACTAAATTTTATTGTTGATCCTTCATCAGTTCCCAAATATTTATACACTCCCTCTTGCTCAAGTTCTTTGATATCACATTCTTGTCCCAAACTTATGTTTTCTTGGTGCTGCAGTTTTCCTGCTTTAAATGTTGCTTATGCACACTTATCAAGACCAAATGACATTCTTATATCATCTGAAAAAGTCTGACTACTTGCAGTTGTGCTTTCAGTTCCTCATCTGATGACCTATACAGTTTTAAATCATCAACAAGGAGAAGATGAGAAGTCTTTACACTTTGTTGTTTTCAGGCTTCTGATAGTTTTTATTGTAAAAGTATTTTTCTTTCCTCTAATTCATCTCTGAATCTTTTTGTATATCTTGTATATGGAAATTCTGAGCTTTTTGCATAATAGTAGCAGTACATAATTTAGTTCTTATCCTCAATAGTCCATGCTATTATCTTTATGGCTTTTCTTTGGCCTATCAGTTTTTGTGATTTTTGTGGACTGCTACTTCTTTCTACAATTGGGGGGGGGGCATCCTCCCCCTGGGCCTGGCCTAGCCCCATTGTAGGAATGTTTCCATATTTTGAGGATTTTACACTGTCATTTGTTTTCAGTCCTGGCACCAGTGCATCTACCTGGATTGGAGACTTTTTTATCCTAGGTCTTGTGCACCCAGCTATCTTTTTTAAACTTTTAACCTACTTCTGTCCATGATATATGCTATTTAAAATAGTGTCTATATATCATTGCTATCTTGGTCAATTTGTGTGAAAAACATGGTCCATCTTGTGAAGGTACTCACCAAGACTTGAGGATGAATTCAATTTCAGCAGTACTACTCTCCTTTGCTTGCTGACTTATCTCTCCATTCGGACCCTTGTCATCTCTCCATTTGAACCCTATAAAAGTCCAGTATAAGCTGCATAATGTCCCTTAAGCATTTTGCTCAGTCGTGATTGCTCTAAATTAACAAACTGATGGACCTATTCAGTACACAAATCACTTTTAACTATACTATTTTCTTGTTCTGGGTTCCTTTTTCCCCCCTCCCCCTCCCTCTCCAAGAGTTTTATGTTACAGATTTCCTGGTCCTGTGCACAGTTTCTCTGTTCTTTCTTCCTCCTGGATCAGCCCCACTACACTTAGGTTCATTCCACTCCCCCCTACCCCCATTCTCACACACCCCTTACATCATTTACTTTATACTCACTCATGGCCACCCAAAACTAGCTATCTCTGCATTTCATTGGTTTGTGAATTCCTACATTCTCTCCTTTCAACCAATTAGCTTGCATATCTTCTCTTTCTTCTCTGCTGTTCCTCAGGAAAAGTCAGGTATAACCTAATCATCTATGAACTACATGTTTTACTACTATGGTTCTTTACCAGCCCCTTTTTCTGCTAATGATTCACTATACCTACAACATGCTGCTATAGACATCAAACCCCCTCAAAGTTGTGCAGCTCAATCACTTCCAACAAGCTAAAACTCTGTTGCACATTACTCACACTATTATAATTAGTTAAATCAATAAAAATGTCACTGAAACCTCATACCCCGTGACTTACCAAAAAAAAAAAAAACTCAGTATTGGCTACATAAATGTCTGCAGTTTTAATAATAAATGGGCCACTTCTGAAACTTGGATCAAAATGAGCAATATAAAAATTACTGCAGTCAGTAAGGATTCCTCTTAGGTCCCTTCCAGCCAGCTTTAGTGTCTTCACTAACAACAGACCCAGTAAATGCACCTGTGGATGCTTATTTCTTATGTTCAGCAACAATGCCAATGTATCTCCTACCTTGATTGCAGCTAGTAACACCCTTGCAGCCTCAGATCCCACCTGCTTACAACTCAAACAAAGTTTAGTGGCACTCCAAGATCTTCATAGGGATAATTTATATTTCTCTACCATCTAACATTGCCCACATACATGACATACTGAACACCATCATCAGCACAACTAGACATAATGAAGCTGTTATGTTTGGTGATCTTAATCTTAACTGGAAAGAACCACACAAGCTAGCATTTTTAAGACTCCTCATCAGTGAGATTAATACAATTAGTTAAAACTGAAGTAGTGCTAAGAATGTTTCCTTGAACTCTTCTTTGCTTGTAGTTCTTACTTACATACCTGACAAACTAAATCTGCTAGATAGTCTCCCTGACTCTATGCATGATCGCAATCCAATTTTAACCTCCTGGTCATTCAAACAGATTTTCCTCTCACCCAAAACTGATCTCAAAAGTGACATTAGTGCTTGAACCGACCAAAACAAAGTCTGTCCAGCATTTTAGCAGAAGTAGACTGGAATATTGCATTCACCTGTACTGATCCAATTTCACTATCTGAATTCTAAAATCTATTTGTCACTATAAAAAACAGACTCTCCACTCTCAGAAAGGTAAGTGTCAAGGTCTTCTCCAAACCCTAGCTATCCCCAGAGCTGCATACCAAAGTACAACTTAAGAGACACAGCATGGTGCAATTGGAAATTTGCTCCTCTCTCTTTAGTCCTACAAACCTGCTATTGCCAACTAAGAACTGAGGCAAGTGCTCTAACTACAAAAAAAAAAAAAAAACAAAACAAGGCTCAGTACATCAAAGACATGTAACAAATCTTTAGGCAACCCCCCCCCCCCAACAATTCTGGCAAACAATCAAAACTGTAGTTTACAGCAAAATCTTCCCAAAAAGCTGTAAGACCAAGTCAGTTACCATCTATCATGACAATTTGCAACAAATATATGCAGCCCTCCAACAGCTGACACATGGCAGTTTCGCAGCTCACCTCCCAACATGGTCTACCCCACTTTAAAAATGAATAGAGTACTACAAATTTTATTTCAAAGTAATCACCTCAAAACAGGTTTCAGGAAAGAAAAAAAAAGAAAAGCAGAAAAGCTAGTTACAGGCTATCAGCATGAATTTCACCACATCCACCCCTTATCTCAAAACAACACATCTATAAACCAGTAGCTCACTTCTTTAACCTATTTCTTTCTTTCTTTCTTTCTGCCAATAGTCTGCCACACAAATTCAAGCTTCCACATATCATTCCTCTTCCCAAAATGCCCAACATCACCTTAGTCAATGCTTTCAGACCCACTACTGACATCTGCCTACTCAAAAAAATCCTTGAAAATCTCATATATAACCAAATATTGCAATACATCTCAAAGTGTGACATCTTGAGGGATAAGCTGCATGTTTTTCACCCAAGGCAGAGTGCCCTCATTGCAATCTACTCTCTTACCAACTAGAATTTTAAGAACATGGATACAGGCCAACTGACAGGAGCTGTATTGCTTGATCTTAAAAGAGCCTTCAAAACAGTCAGGTTAGGAGGTAAGTTGGCATTGTTGTAGAACTACTGCATAAACTAGAACAAGGTGGATTTTCACTGAATGTGAATGACTGGTTCCACAACTGTCTTTCTAACAGAACCTTTCTTATCAGCAGTAGTGATAGCTTTCCTATATCTGGAAATATAAGCAAAGGCATCCCACAAGGACCCTTGCAGGGAACCCTACTGTTTGCATTGTTCATAAATGACCTACCATGGGACCTCCCCAATATCAACTGCACAATATATGCAGATGATATTATGTTTAGTGTTGCAGGGACCTACTTACTCATCCTCCATCAGTTCTCATATGTAGGAACATTTTGAGTATATTTGGAACTAAGCTCATCACTAATAAACTGTCCAGCAACACTAACAAAGCCAATACTATGCCACTAGGACCAATGAAAAACATAGCTGAGATGTCCCTCAGGCATCACAGACCACTCTGGAACCCCCTCTATCAATAACAATTATGCAAAGGTACTTAGGAATGATCTTCAACCAAACCCTTAACTTTCAGACACATACTCAAAAACAAGCAGAAAAAAGTTCTCAATTAGCTAAAAGTGTCATACAAAATATCCACCCACAGCATTGCCCTTGTCCAAACAACTGGGAACAAAATAGTCAAGTTCATGGTGCCAGCCTTTATGAGCACCACTGCACCACCCTTCAAAAAGCGAAACAGTTGCTAGTAGCCTCAAGATTCAGTTTTCTGATAGGAATTCTTATATACAAGCTGCTATTTGAAAATTACTGCCAATCTCTTAAGCATTTACTGCAAATTTGGCAAGTTACCCACCATGCTCAGATCAACATAAGGTCTGCATTTGCTAAGATCACAATTCAAACTAATCAGAATTTAAAGCACTTTCTTCAGAATTGCACCTGACCGCATTAGGCTAGTTTCTGATCTTAATATCTTCAAAACACAACTCAAAAAGCATTTTTTGAGGAGACCATATGGAAATGTAACCACAACCCAGGCTAAACGCCTTTGTGCACTATTAAAGCAGCACTCTCTTTTCTTTAGTTACTTTGAACCTGACATAACTATTTTATTACAACTGCAAATGTTACTGATACCCTGTTTCATAGGTTTGCGAAATGTTTATTGAGAAGTGACAACTTGGAAATATTTTTGGCTTATGTCTTTATAATGTGCTTGCACATTTATTTTAAGCACTTTTTGTTCACTGTATGTGTATATTGTCTGAACTGACAAACTGCAAGTATTGTTTTTTTTTCATCTTTATAATGTGCCTGTACATACACTGTAAATAATTTTCATTCATTGTTTACGTATAGTGTCTTGCCATTCGGCCTGGGTTGTTGCTGAAATGGCCCTTGGACCAGTCCTCCTGCCTGGTTAAAACTGTTGCAGCACTGTGGTGGTCTGTATCTGCTGCCTACTACTAATGCTAATGAGAAATTCTGGGGGTGCAGCCTATGCATGTGCTCTCCCAAAATGCTTGCAGTAAGGCATTTATACAGTTAAGCAATTCAGAGAATATCTTGGCTGCTTAAGCTATCTTAGTTGCTGGTGTTAATGAACATGGCAAAAGCTTGCATTCACTGTTTCATGTTTGAGGTAAGTTTCAGTGAATTTTCTGGACATGTAAGTGGTGTGTGTGATTGTATATGAGAGTGTATGTAGAGGTATACCAGTGTGTGTGTGTGTGTGTGTGTGTGTGTGTGTGTGTGTGTGTGTGTGTGTGTGTGTGTGTGTATAGGTTCAATACTAGGCTATTGGCCCTAGGGACTATACAAGTCTAGCCATAACAATTCCCTGGCTATTCCTTCCCACAATATTTACTTCCCTACACCCCTGTCTAGCAGGGAGACTGATGTGATCTCCAGCGTGAATTGGGTCTATATTATATCATCGAATGCTTAAACAAGCGAATGCTGATTGATCGACCTAATTTAAGCGAAAGCTTACAATCTCGAACTGTCAGATCAGCGATTTTTTTCCCAGGGAAAAAAATCACTGATCCAAAACACATACACACAAAACAAGCACACCAAACAAACAGAAATCCACACACATACACCTAAAATCTGATACCTAACCCTACACTAAACTATGTACATACCACTAACTACCCACTTACCTTAACCCAAACCCTAACCCTAAGGTCCGTCACTATCACACACTCACCTCACCCGCTCCCTAACCCTAACTCATTTAAAACCGCCCTAACCCTCATGTCTACTCAATCGCACACACACCTAACCCGAGCCCTAACCCTAACTCACCTAAATCACTCTAACACTCACATCCACACAATCGCACACTTACCTGAATCCGGCCGGTAACTTTCCACCATAACACTGAAAATACCGAAGCAACAGAAACGGACAACCAAATAATTTCCCTAGGAAAAAATTTGAGTTTCTGCTGCTTCGATATTTTGCAGTTTCGCGAAAATAAGTTCGGTCAATCAGCATTCACTTTTTTAAGCATTCGAGGATATAATATAGACCCCGTGAATTTACTATCTCCCATCCAATCGTCTAGGTTCCTTTTGAATAGGCCAAAGAGGTGCTTTGCTTGACATGTATGGGCAGTCTATTCCAGAGTCTGGGGAGTCTCTGAGTCAGGAACTTATCCCTCCAGCATGTTTTGTTCATTGTGATGACAAGGTTTAGATCCCTGGAGCATGTGGCTCTGAGGGATTGGGATTTATTTTAGTGTAGCATGTCCAACAGCTCTGGGTTTGACATGGCCTTGTATGTTAAGCAGAGATCGCCTCTGAGTAGACGATATGCGACAGAGTATAGCTGGAGTTTTTTTAGAAGGTCAGCATAGGGCATCTGCTTTAGGCCCGTGATTCTTTTAGTGAGGTATTTCTGCGGCCTTTCCAGTTGTTGCATATGTCTTGAGAGGTACATACCAAACAAGGAGTTGTATTCTATAATGGGTCTAATGAGGGATGAGTACCAGTGGGACAATGACCTCCTTTTTTCTGGATGAAAAGCCCTTAGTGATGAGGTGTGCCACATAGAAGGATTTCCTGACTGATATGGCGATGTGGTATCGAAGGTGAGATCACTGTCCACCTATGTCCCTAAGTGTCTTATCACACTTTCAGTGTTTAGTGTACTGCCACCTATGTGGTAATTCATGGGTACATGTTTTTTCCCAAAGGGGATAACTATACATTTCTTGGCATTGAGCTTGAACCCATGGCTCTGGCACCAAGCATCTGTTTCTGTAAGGCCCTTTTGTAGAATATCCACATCATTTGGGGATAGTCCCTTAGTATTGGCCTGTACTTCAGAGAAGTAGATGCCAAACAAGAGCGGTCCCAGGACTGAACCCAGAGGTACTCCACTTGTCACTTGTCTGGAGTTGGATTTGGAGTCGGCTACTTTTACAGTGTGGGTTCTGTAAGTAAGCCAGTTGGCAACTCATCGAGTGATGTAGGGATTAATGCCCAGCTTACTAAGTTTATCTATGATTCCAGAGTGGGGGATGGTGTTGAAGGCCTTGGCGAGGTCCAGATAGACTGTGTGTACCACCTTACCCTTGTCCACAGCTCTGGAGACTGATTTGAAGAAGTCAGTCAGGTTCAGGAGACAAGATCAGTTCTCATGTGTGAGAGGGAATGGTTCTGTCATACCTCTGCACTCTATTAGAAAATGAGCAGATCATGTAATATTGGAGGGTGTGGAGCATTACACTACAGGGATAACTATTTACAGTGTACCTTAAAAAGACATAAATGATATTAGAACAACATTTTGTAAAATGAAAGATATGGGATGGGGGAAAAGCTTAACACCAGAGATAAATGAGGTTTGGGAACAAACCAATTTGTCCAGAGACATCTTCGGGTGAGGGTCAAGTAGCAATAGTAATGGGAGTTAAGATGGTAGTAGAAGAAAGTGAGTGTGGTGGGGATGGAAGGGTAAAGTGGGAAAGTAGGAGGGTTGGGAGGAAAGGAGGTAAGGGCTAGGAGAGGCTTAACTGATTTTGTGCAAGTGTAACTGGGTAAGGGATCAGATTTTGGCATGAACTTGCTAATGATTGCAGGTTTACGTCCAAGATGACCAGAGTAGGTATTGTGGTGCAGGTAGGCCTTGGATGATTTTTTGGAAGTAAGTATGATTTGGAGTACCCTGAGTATTTTTTTAAGTTTGTGTCTGATTGGGTGCTTATTGTAGGTGGTTTGATGAGTTTCTTAGCTGGTCTCTGGCTTGGGGGTAGTGGAGCGCATGTGTTGTTAAGGTTAAGCAGGATAACCCATTTTTAACAGTATCCAGTTAGGAGATTACTTGTGCTCGTATATTAGTTGGGATGATAGTTGCTTCAGCATGCAAATATCACATCTTAATTATGTTTGTTTTTTTGTCTATTGCTGTTTGCAGTTGGTTTTACTATGGCAGTGGGTCTTTTTGGCGGAGAGGCTGTGTGGATGTCAGTTGATATTCCTCAGTTTGTTTGCATTCATGCACTCAGTAGAGGTTGGCACAGGCACATTGGGAATGTTAATGGTTCTCCCCTTTTGTTGGTGGCTTTTCATTTTGTTGTATTTTTACTCAGTGAATTTGCTGTTATTGAAGGCTATGATGAATAGAAATGGAGGTGCTGGTTACCAGATCTATAGTTGTTATAGTAATCAAATACTACAAATGGCAGCTAAGAGAACAGCAGCTGCCACCAGAGACTGAAAGAAGTAGTAGCAGATTCAGGGATTTCCATGTCTTTTACCATGGAAGACCAAGGGAAATGCTACACATAGTTTCAGTAAAAGGGATAAAGTCACTTTTGGCAAAAAGGGATAAAGTCACTTTTGGCAAAAAGACTGAGAAAATAAATAGAATGAGCTGTCATTTAAAAGCACAATGGTGTCGAACACTAATGGCAGAGCTAGCTACAGACATCAGGGGTTAACTGTATAAGAATAGTTTTATTGCAGAAAAACAAGTGCAGTAAAGAGTCCATGATCAGTTAAGTTACTTAGTCCACAATGAATAATGGTGGAACAGTATCTGAAGTAAATTGGTTTGTTTATCTGGAATTCATATAGAAAAGAAATACAGATTTGCTGCTGTGATTTGTAAGGCAAGAGTTTACAGTTGCAAATTGAATGATATGGGGGGGGGGGTGAGTGGGAATAAGAGTAAGGTGAAGACTGGAGCAAAGTTACCTGCAGTGAGACTGATAGGAGTGGGGATTTCCCCATGCCAGAGTTTACAGGCTCATTTTTTTTTATTGGTCAGTTTTGTTTTACAGGGGCCATTCATTAGTGGGGCTGGTGGGAGCAGCTCACGGTCACAGGTGAGAGCAACTGTGAATGATAACAGTTTGACTGTGTTGCTGGCTCTGATGGAAGCAGCAGGCTGGGGAGTTGCATCTGAGTAATGTTTGTGACCTGTGCTTATGCAGTGGTGACTTTAAATGTTAACTGATTTTCCCATGATGTCCGGACTTTTGCCTCACATTTGGTCTGTTTCCAATGGATTTGTGATTTTCTGGATTTATAGCAAATCACTGGGTGGTGACAAGTATTTGAGTTTCAGACTTTGTGTCTTTCAGAAGGTGTGTGGGAGTAAGAGACTGCTTTATTCTGACAACTTTCTGTGTTTGTAATGGCAGTGTTTGGAAGTTGTCCCTCTTTTGGGGCTTTGCCCCTCAATTGCTGTGGTTTTGTCCAGATTTTTTTGCTAAGATGTTGAGATCTATGTCTCAAGTGTTGCTAACCCAGCACTAATATATGTAATTGTAATCAGATAATATAACATTTTTTTTTGTTTAGTTCACCTCGATCCCCCAGACAATATAACATTTTATTATTGTTTAGACAAAGCATGTCAATGATCAGCAAATTACAGCCACTAATAATAGCATACACTCAAGTTTCAGAACCTGCAGCCTTTCAGCAATGCATGGTAACACAACTCCTGTTATGCTAATGCTTTGCTTACTTTGTTGGATCGATGTTACAAATCTGTCCTTGTATTTTGGGTCTTTGCTCCCAATTAAGGCTGGATTGGGATTGACTACTGGTGCTGGGGGGGGGGGGTATGTATGGATGCTCCTAAGGGAATGAGAGCATTGCTGTAATGGCAGCTGTACCTTTCAGCTGGACAGAATTTTCCTGTCTAAGCTTTGCCATATAATTCAGTCAGTTACTTATTGGATGGATCTGATATAATGTTGAAGGATTTCACATTACAAACATGGGGTGCAAGGTTTTGATTCTGACTTTGAGTTATTGCCTAGTCTTGGGAAATTCCCTTCAGGTCAGTTAGCCTAGCACTCACCTATGAACAGGGAATCCTGTATTTTTCAGTGGGGGTTTCTAGCACATTATGTCAGAAACACTGCTAGACATTTGAAGTTCAAATATTGCACCATGCAGAACAGGGATGATACTGTGAAACCCATTCGGCTATCAAGGTTTCAGTTGTCCATGATATTTAAATCATTCCTAGGTGGGCCTTTTGTCAGGGTGGTGATCTCTGTTAGTTGTGTCAGTGTTTGGGAGGTATGCTGGCAACACAGGCCAGCATGCTGGAATGTAAGGGGCAGGGAATAATGAAATGGTGTGTATTTTTTTCTTTTTGTCTCTGCTTATCATGGCCTTTCTTTTGGCAGATCAGGGGATGTGCCCACCATTGGAGTGCCACATGATGTGGCTGCAGATTGCAGAAGTGCAGAGCTTGTTGAGTCCAGTGGAAAGAGGAGAAGGCATTTGGGAAAGTCACACATGGAAGGCAGGCATGGCAGTCGAGGGATGTGGTCGCAGGGGATATCCCCACTGCCAGAGCGACACATGATGTGGTTGCAGATAATGACGTGTTGTTGGGAGTTCATGTAGGAATGTCTGATTTGGTGCAGGTGGGGTCTGGTTTAGGGATAAGGGAGTTTGGGTCATGTCAGGAGTCCAGTGATGAGGCAGGAATTATGGAGAATCAGCAGGGGCTTAGGGAGGATCAGCTGGGAGGAGACACCTGAGACGGTAGTGTGGGGTTGTCTGTGGGAGTTTGGCATTCTACATAAGCAGGATGGAGGCACAACTATATAAGGGTGTTGTTCGTGGGTGGCATGAAAGCTTTTGCACACCTGCTTGAAGGATGCGGGTATGCATGCAATGGGACAGGTGGCAGACAGGAAGGCACATTGGTTAATTTGAGTTTGCAGCAGCCTGAATTGGGTGGGGTTATCTTTATCATTTCCTGGATTTCAGGGTAGCAGGGCAGGATGAATTTTCTGGGGCAGAGGGGGGGGGGGGATTCTTTTGTGGGTCAAAGGGAAGACCTGCAAATGCATCTTCTCCTTAATGTGCAGGTATTGTTTCAGCTGCTTGTGCAATTTCATGATTCAGCAGTTGTGGTTGAAGTAATAGATGGGCTTTCTAAGGGATTTTTTTATTAGATCAATTTGTAGGACTCGACATTCCATGCAGGGAAAGGAAGAGATTTCAAAAGGCTTGATGGAGAAGGAATGGTGGGCAGGTAGGTTCTTGAGTTTGTTTGATATTCCTCCCTTTAACAGTTTTAGGGTTTCTCCATCAGGGGTTGGTTCTTAAGAAGTCAGCAAGTATTTTAATTTGAATCACTACTAGTCTTATCTTGAGGGGAATTCTGTGTATGATTTTATTTTGGGAGATGACATAAAGGCAGTTATGCGTCCTTGGATGATGCAGTGCAGGTCATTTGGGAGGTTACAGACCCATGGTTGGTGAAGGTAGATATTGAATCCATTTTTCATTTATTACCAGCTTTGAGAGGAAGAGTGGCCATTGTTGGGCAGGGTAGTTGGGTTTAAGTTTTACTTTAACAAGGCTATGCTGATGGGATGCTCGGCGGCCTGTGCTACTTCGAAAAGTTTAGCACTGCTCTCCATTAGATTTGGCAGCAGTCCGTGGGCAGTCAGTAAGGGATACATTATCTGGATGATTTCTTATGAATAGGTGAAGGGTTTGACAGAGCATTGGAAGATATGCTGGGGTTTTGGGATGTGTGAGGTGACTTCAACTACCCCTCCATTAAATGGGAAAACTACTCATGTACCAATACACTTGTGCAACGTTTCCTGGAATTCATTAATTCCATTTCCCTGGACCAGCTCGTTTTTATCCCCACTAGAGGTAGCAACATTCTTGATCTGGTCATTACTAACATGGGTGACCATTGCTCTACACCAGTACATCCCTCTGACCCCCGCACCCCCCGCAAAGGTAACCACCATGAAAAACTTCTCCAAAGCTAATTTTGGGCTCCTAAAAACAGAGGTGACTAACTTTATGGCACCCATGCAAATGGAGATCATTTGCATGACCACCGAATCATACACCAATGCACTGTATGAACACATACACAAATGCATGGATCTCGCTATACCCAACAGAACCAAGATGCTCTCCTCCAAAAAAAGGAACCCAATCTGATGGTCCCCTGCCATAAACAAACTCTACAACAGAAGGAGGAAACTGATGCGGAATAAGGTGAAGTCCCAAGACTGGAAAAACTCCCTTATCAGCCTCAACAAAAAGTTGAGATCCCTCATCAAATCCTCTAAAGCTAGCAATGAAAACAGAATTGCAGCAGATAGTAAAGAAAACCACAAGGCCTTCTATAGTTATGTAAAGAATCTCTATGGCAATACCCAGATTTGCTCTAAGCTACTGCACAATGGTACTTCCTATACAGAGCCAACAGATATAGCCAATATACTGGCAGACAGATTCAGTGCCAACTTTACCCCTCTCCCCCCAAGGGACCAGTTATAATACCAGTAGATTGCCAGGCAACCAGTACTACTGCTGCACAGGTTAAAACAGCACTGTCCAAGGCCAAGAATACAGCTTCTATGGGACCTGACAATATCCCTGGCTGTGTTCCACATGAACTACAGAGTGAACTGGCACCTCATCTGTATGCTCTGTTCAATCACAGCCTCACTGCAGGCTTTATCCCTATGAAATGGTGCACTGCTACAGTCATCCCTCTCCGCAAAGGAGGAGTGACTACAGACCCTGAGAACTATCGCCCCATTAGCCTGACGAGTCTGATATGCAAAGCTATGGAGCGCATCATCATGGACCTAATAAACAAGGATATAGGGAATCTCCAAACTGTGGATCCCACACAGTTTGGTTTTCTGAAGGGTAGATCTTGCCAGTTCAACTTGGTGAACTTCTTTGAGTCAGTCACCAGAGCTGTGGATGAAGGCAATGTGTTTCATACAGCCTACCTTGATCTGGTCAAGGCCTTTGATACCATTCCCCACTCAGGAATCATAAAAAAACTCACTAATCTAGGTATCAACCCCTATATCACTAGGTGGGTTGCAAACTGGCTCACAGGTAGAATCTACAGTGTGAAAGTAGCTGACTCCAAGTCAGACTGCCGACCAGTCACGAGTGGAGTCCCACAGGGTTCGATTCTAGGTCCTCTCCTGTTTGGTATGTACTTTTCTGAAGTCCAGGCTAACACAAAGGGACTCTGGCTGACAAAGTTCGCAGAGGATTCCAAGTTGGGAGCTATTATTAATTCCCCGAGTGATGTTGACATCCTACAGAAAGGCCTCACTGAGACCAACGACTGGTGTCAGAACCATGGCCTTAAGCTCAATGCCAAAAAATGTGCCGTAATCCCCTTTGGGAAAAACTTGGTTTCCATGAATTACCATATCGATAGTAGTCCACTGAACACAGAAGGTATTATAAGTGATCTGGGAACACAGGTTGACAGCAACCTCTCTTTTGACCACCAGATTGCCACTGTGGTCAGAAAGTCATTCTATGTGGCACATCTAATTACTAAGGGTTTTGCATCCAGGATGAAAGAGGTCATTGTCTCCCACTACTCTTCCCTCATTAGGCCAATCATTGAGAACAATGCCGCATTTGGCATGTACCTCACTAAACACCTGCAACTGGAGAGGCCGCAAAAGTACCTCACAAAGAGGATCCTAGGCTTTAAACATTTGTCCTATATGGATAGACTAAAAAAAACCCAACTATTCTCTGTCTCATATCGCCAACTTGGAGGCGATCTCTGCTTGACTTACAAAGCCACATCTGACCCAGCTCTGTTAGAAATGCTACATCTAAAGAAATCCCAATCCCTCCACACCACATGCTCCAGAGACCTGAACCTCATTACCATAATCAACAGTACATGCTGGAAGGACAGGTTCATAACCCAGAGACTGACAATGCTATGGAATAGACTTCCCATACATGTCAAGCAGAGCACCTCACTGGTCCTCTTCAAGAGAAATCTTGATGAGTAGATGTGAAATAGAAAATTCACTCCAGGGATCACTCCAGTGGCTTTACTCAACAGAGGCACTGGGAACGTATGTTGGGAGGCACGATGGCAGGGTAATCCTATGGGCTAGGCTTATAAAGGCCATAGGGCCATTAGCCTTGTACACACCTATGAACCTATGAACCTATGAGGAATCAGGTGTTCTATTGGCTAAGTAGAAGTAAAAAGGCTCAATCAAGGCATTCTTTCCTGGGATTACTAGTGGATGTAGGTCATGGTTTGTTTTGTTTACCAGATGCGAAGGTAACATGTTTGAAAGGAATGATTCGGGGTGAAATCCAAGGACTAGGTATGGATTAAGGCGTTTATATCACGTTATCGAAAGATGAAAATAGTGAACACTATTTTATCGGCCCCAAAACATCTAAACATGAAAATATCGAACATTCAGAACAGCTAATTTTTTCCCATGGAAAACATCCGCTGCTCCGAAACACATACACACAACCCAAGCACATCAAACAAACAGCAACCACACACATACACTTAAATTCCTACATCTAACTCTGCACTAAACTAAACATAAACAAATGCAAACAGTAAGAAGAGTCGAACACAGCATAGGCTCCTTCCAGAGCAGCGGTCCCAACAAAACTTGTCACAGACGTCAGTTATACGAACAAATAATTTATTAAAGAGTTAGCGCTTTCACCTACTTGAGGCTTCTTCAGACTCAGACAATAAAATACAAATAGAGTCACATTTAAATACCATAGAAGGCGGGAATCTATGCATTCTTCAAATCGATTTAAAGCACCATCTCATTTTATAAAAGCTCACTTAAAGCAAACATCCGACTATACATTAAAACACATGTAAAACCTATAAAACATATAAATACATATAAAAATGTAAAACATTTCATTCATTAAACGCCTAATATAATACTAGTTTCTACTGGCCACTATCTGATTCAAAGTGCCTTGTGTATTTATTATTAATATCCTCTAGCACTATATAACTTCATTTGTGAGTTCTAAGCTTTCTCATTTTAAGATATGGTTTGACTGAGCACATAGTGTTCAATCCTGGTTTTATATCTGAACGTAATTTAATTATCCAGTTATTTTCTCTACTTTCAGTATAACTTTTAACATCCCCACCTCTTATGTCCAAGTGTACCTGTTCAATTATTTTAAACTTGAATGTGTGTACATCTCCACATTCCATAACATGCCTAGCCAGAGCGTTTGTTTTGTGGGCCATCCTAATGCCGTATAAATGTTCTCTAATACGATTTTTAAAATACCTATTGGTTTTTCCAACATAGAATGACTCACATGCCTGGCATGTAGCCAGGTAGACTACATTCATGGTATTGCAGTCACCTTGTACCCTAAATTTATATGTGTATTTAGTTACTGGATGTGTGAATTTATTATCCAGATCAACATACATACAAAAATTACATGCCCCACACCTTCTCATACCTCCTAACAGATTATTCAAAGGTGGTAGACAATATCTTCTATCACATAAGATATTCTTTAGGTTTTTCTTGTTTCTGTACCTAAAACGTGGTTGTTCACCTATAATCCCTTTTATTTGTGTGTCTGACATCAAAATATCCCAATGTGACCGTACAACATCTTTTATGGTTCCTACGTCTTCAGTGTATAATATTGAGAACGCTATTCCATCAGTGTTGTGTTTCATCATATGCACATTTGAGACTTCTTTGTCCGAAAAGTATGGATGAGCTGAGTTATCTCTTAAATATGGGATATCAGCAATACCTTTCATGATATCACTGTCTTTATAGCCTCTTTCCAGTAACCTCCCCCTAAGGTCCATTAAGTCACTACCATATTTATTCTCACTGGAATTATATCTCGAGACCCTCATGGCCTGGCCTTTTATTATATTATTAAAGACATATTGAGGATGCATGCTGGTACGGTGCAACAATGTATTTTTATGACATGGTTTCCTAAACAATCCAGTATTAATAAGGCCTCCTGGTAATTTTTCAACATAAATATCCAAAAATGGAATTTTATCTGGAGAACATTCATGACTAAACTTAATATAAGTGGTAGCAGTGTTAATAGACTCAATAAATGTTTGTAATTCCACTTCTGTCCCTCTCCATAACATAAACAAATCATCTACAAATCGTTTATAAAATAAAACATGGTCTTGAAAATATGGTAAACAAAACATATAATCATATTCCCATTGAGCCATAAACAAGTTGGCGTAGCTATTGGCACAAGAAGTGCCCATAGCTACGCCATCTTTCTGTAAACTAAACATACATTACTATCTACCCACTTACCTAAACCCAAACCCTAACCCTAAGGTCTGTCACTATCGCACACTCACCTAACCCACTCCCTAACCCTAACTCACTTAAACCGCCCCAACCCTAAAGTCTGTCACTATCGCACACACACATAACCCGTGCCCTAACCCTAACTCACTTAACCCTCCCCTAACCCTAACGTACAAACAATTGCACACTTACCTGAACCCAACCCGTAACTTTCCACCACACCGCTAAGAATAGCAAAGCCACAGAAATGGCCAACCAAATTCTTTCCCAAGGAAAGAATTTGCTGTTCTGCAGCTTCGCTATACTTAGGGTTCGCTGAATAGTGTTCGATATCAGAACATTCAAAGTTTTAATACTTCGATGTTCTGATTAAGGATGTCAAGAAGCTCTTCTGGCTCCTGAAATTTATAGGTTCATAGGTTCATAGGTTCATACTAGGCTATCTGCCCTAGGGCATTTATAAGCCTAGCCAGGGTGTGTTTGGCTTTCGCCACCCATTTTAAATTAATTTTGCTATGCCCTTTTTCAAGGTTAGTATACTGTGCCTCTGTCTAACAGTGACACAGAAGTGATAGCCGGGGTAAACCTACGATCTCCCATCCACTCATCAAGATTCCTCTTGAAGAGAGTCAATGAGGGACTCTGCCTAACCTGGACTGGGATTTTATTCCAGAGTGAAGGGAGCCTCTGGGTTATGAATCTGTCCCTCCAGCATGTCCTATTTATTTCAATGCTGAGGTTCAAGTCTCTCTTGCGCGTGGCTTGATGGGATTTGGATTTTCTGAGGTGCAGCATGTCCATTAATTCTGGGTTGGACATGGCTTTATACGTCAGGCACAGATCGCCTCTGAGCAGGCGGTATGCCACTGAGTAGAGCTGGAGTTTCTTTAACCGGGTAGCATATGGCATCTGTTTGAGCCCTTTGATCCTCTTGGTGAGGTACTTTTGGGGTCTTTCCAGTTGCTGCAGGTGTCTGGTAAGGTATATCCCAAAAGGGGCATTGTACTCAATTATGGGCCTGATGAGGGATGAGTAAAGAGGCACGATGACCTCCCCTGATCTAGATGTGAATCCCTTCATGATTAGGTGGGCTATATAAAATGTTTTTCTAACCACTTTAGCCACGTGGTTGTCAAATGAGAGATTGCTATCAGCTTGGGTCCCCAGGTCCCTAATTACTTCTTCTGTACTTAATGGATTACCACCTATGTGGTAATTTGTGGGCACTTTGTTTTTGCAAACGGGGATGACTATACACTTTTTGGCGTTTAGCTTGAGGCCATGGCTCTGGCACCAGTTGTCTGTTTCTATGAGGCCCTTTTGGAGGATGCTTGTGTCGGCTGGAGAGTCAATTACAGCACCCAGTTTGCAGTCATCTGTGAACTTGGTCAGCCACAGTCCTTCCTTGTTGGCCTGTACCTCCGAGAAATATATACTGAACAAGAGAGGTCCCAGGACTGAGCCTTGTGGGACGCCACTTGTAACTGGTTTGGAGTCTGACATGGCTCCAGCAATTCTAACCATGTGGGTTCTGTTCTTGAGCCAGTTTGCAACCCATCTAGTGACATAGGGGTTTATATTTAAGCTGGTGAGCTTATCTATAATGCCCGAGTGGGGTATTGTATCGAAGGCTTCTGCGAGGTCCAGATAGGCTGTGTGGACCGCCTTCCCCTCGTCAATGGCCTTGGTGACTGTTTCAAAGAAGTCAACCAGGTTTAAGAGGCAGGATCTGCCCTTAACAAAGCTGAACTGGGTAGGATCCAGTGTCTGTAGGACCCAATATCTTTATTTATGAGGTCCATGATGATCCTTTCCATAGCTTTGCAGACCAAGCTAGTCAGGCTTATGGGGCGATAGTTTCTAGGATCCATTGAGGCACCATCTTTGTGGAGAGGGACCACTGTTGCTGTACGCCACTCTTTGGGTACATATCCTGTAGTAAGGCTGAGATTGAACAGTAGCTTTATGTTTGGGTTTAGCTCTTCTTGGAGTTCATGTAGGACGCAGCCCGGGACACCGTCTGGTCCCATTGATGCTGTGTTTTTTGCTTTGGAGAGGGCAGCTCTTACCTGAGCATCTGAGATGTCAGGGGGGCAGCACTCTGCTGGGATAGATATTTGCCCTTTTGGTGTGGAGGGGGGGGGGAGTTTGCGCTGAACCTGTCAGCTAGCATGTTGGCAATGTCTGTGGGTTCGGTGTATTTTTTGTCATTTTGGACTAATTCTGAGCATATCTGGGAATTCCCACCCAGGTTCCTAACATAACTAAAGAAAGCCTTGTGATTATCCTTAGTGTCCTGTGCAATTTTTCTCTCACATGTCAGTAGTTCACCTGGGTCATTTCTTCTGTGGGTTTGTGGCCTTTTTGTTGAACGGGGGAAAGCGAACATCATTAGGTGAGAAACTATTGGACAGAATAGTTTCTTTGGTTTTGTGTTTGCCATATCATCATTAGGTGAGAGTTAATAAGTTGGTGCATGCTGATTTAGCAATTTAATGGTATGTCTGTTTGGCAGACCAATTGGGTCGTTCAAGGAAATTAGCAATTGTTTACAGATACGGCAAGAAGTATTGATATGGGGGCATATTTTTGGAGGAATGGTTTGTGGCTCACTGGCTGGCAGGATGGAAAGATGATTGGAGGAGAGATGTTGACCATTTGGAGTCAGTTTCAATTTGGCTGATGTCGGAGGTCTAGCAGGAGAAGTTGCATGGAAAAGCGTTAATTTTCATTCAGACAATAGGGCCATTGATGCTGCTAGATGAGGTGTGTCAGGTTGGCTTGGAATGAACAGATGCTTGATACAGGAATCCTGGGCAGCCTTTAAAAGGAGGGTTTAGGGTAGGGAATTATAAGATTTTGTTAAATTGTGTGTTGCAACTGCTTGAGGAGGAAGAAGTTTGGTGGGAAAGATTGCTGTTGAACTATTTGGTTCAGGTTTGGGAACAAGGTAAGGCAGTTCAGTCGGTCAAGGTGGACTTAGCTGTGATTAGCATATTTGCATGGGTGGCAGGGTTATGTGACTTAAATTTTGGACTGTCGTCATATGTTGAAGGATCGAGGTAGGACTGATACTGTGAAGACTGCCAGATGACAGCCATCAACAAGGCAGGTTTGAGTGTTTTGTTGCAGGGATTAACGTTGGTTCATGGAAATTCATTGGACTATAATTTATGTGAGACGTTCACTTTATGGATGTATTATGGATCTCTTGGGGTGTCAGATTTGTTTAGCTCAATAGTTTGGTGAGATGTTTCAAGTGTTTTTCCCTCTGTGCATAATTGGTTCTGTAGATATAAAAAAGATCAGTTGGAAGGGCAGTCAGATAGTATTGGAAAAGGACAGGAATGATTGGTTGTCTCTGGTGGGTTGGGCTAAGAGGTTGCTGCGGTCTCATGTTCGGAGTCTTCAGGACTTCATTTTGATTGGTAGGGGGCAAGGTGATGACATGTAATCAGCTTGTATGTATGATGAGGAGAGCTTTTTAGTGTGTTTGTGTTCTGGGAGAGAAGTTTTCTACTCATTCTTTTTGCATTGGAAGGGTATCTGAGTTAGTGAGGGAATACCGATTAACTGAAGTCATTAAGAGGTTGGGTTGCTGGTCATCAAATACTTTCTTGTTCAATATTAGATAATTGGGTACTGTGACTGGCTTATTATTAAATTAATTTTCTAGGAAAGGAAATTTCATTTTGGTCATGCTTATATCCACTGGGTGGCAAAAGAGGGTTGCAGTTAGGCTGGATGGCCCACAATTGTGTTTGCACTGTTTTGGGTAGCACTGGGCTACTTAGCATCCTTGTGGTACATTTGGCAGGTAACGATCTGGGAATAATTCCAAAGCTATAGTTGGTGGTAGGATAAGTGATCTGTTTACTTAAACAGGTTATACCTAGGTATGTGTATTGTGTGGTTGGAGGTAGTACCACAGTTATTTTGGCTTTGGAGAGGGCTCATCAGTTTGTTAATTTTGGCAACTTAGGCAACTGGATACTTTGGGTAATTATATGATAGGACATTGGGATGTTGGTGAAAGGTATCCAGTTTGGTTCAGAGAGGGTGGAGTAGACCTGATGGGTTTTGGTTTGGACCACTTTAATGCACATTTAGGTTTTTTGGAGGGTTTGCAGAAGGTTTTGGAGGGAATGAGGGAGAACAGCCTGTGCCAGTCTGGTTTGCAGAAAAGAGGGGCAGGCTTGTTCCTTTTCTGTCCCCCTCTGGTGTTGGATATTTAATTCAATGAGATGAGGAATAAAAGTGAGCAGTGGGATGCTGCTTGTTAAGTAAAAGTAAATGAGTGGAGGTGAAGGACACTGCTTATTTGGTTAGGGTGAGCGAGGTTACTTTGCCCTAGTAAATGGTTATATGGATGTCTAAACTGTGATCAATAAATAAAAATATTGTTCAATAAAGTTATGTTTATGGAAGTTTAATAAAGGTTGTCAAATGTCATTTGGCTTGGTGTGTTTATTGAAGGGGAATGGAACAAATGAGGTTTGGGAACAAACCAATTTGTCCAGGGATATCTTTGGGTAAGTGTCAGGTAGGCATAGGAATGGGAATTAAAATGATAGTGGAAGAAAGTAAGTGTGGTGGGGATGGAAGGGTTAAATTGGGAAAGGAGGAGGGTTTGGAGGAAATGAGGTAAAGGCTAGGAGGGGCTTAACTGATTTTGTGTGAGTGTAACTGCTCAAGGGATCAGATGTTGGAGTGTACTTGCTACCTGCCCTCTCTTCCTCTTTTAGCAATATTGAGGATCATGTGGTTATTTTTATAGATTTGGTGTTTAGGCAGACAAGAAGGACAGTCTTGTCCCTTTTCTGTTTCCCCTCTGGTGTTGGATGTTTAATTTGGGTGAGATGAGAAATGAAAGTGAGCCATGGGACGCTGCTTGATAAGTAAAAGTAAGCAAAAGGAGGAGAGAACATTGCTTATTTTGTTAGGTCGAGAGAGGTTACACTGCCCTAGTAAATGGTTATATGGATGTTTACACTCTGATCAATAAATAAAGTATCATTCAATAAAGTTATGTTTATGGAAGCTTAATAAATATCGTCAAATGTCATTTGGTGTGGTGTGTTTATTGAAGGGGACCAGGACAACTACTTTTATTGCACCTTAAAAGCATGTAAACAGGTAACAGTACAACATTTTGCAACATGAAATACATGGAGCAGAGGGAACAGTAGATACAAGGGATTCTCTTTACATTGTGTCTTAAAGGCATTTGTAAAAAGTGAAACCCTGTACCCTCTGCACTCACAATCAGCTTTTTGTTTTCTTATAGTTAGCTCACTATGCCCCCCCCAATAGCAAGAATGTTACTTAAATATTACTGATGCATTTGAAAATAAACAAATAAATGTTTAAGTAAAGGGGGGCTTCAAACTCTGCTGCCTTGGCATAGAAAACAAGAGTATTAACCTTTTACAGTAACTGTGGAGATAGTGAAAGAGGGTATTTTTATATAATAAAAATCTGAAACTCTAATGTCTAGCATTATTCATTGGTTGCAAATGTCCATGAATTTCAAGGGACAGTATCATGGACATTCTGTTAACTCAGAGGCACATAAGAGGTATGTTATTGTTCTTCTGTGTGTATATGTGTGTGTGTTTGAATGCGTGCATGCATGCATGTGTAAGAGTGAATGGAGGCTACGAAAGCTATGCATAGGTCTCCAGTGAGAACTACCACAGGAAAATGCTGATTTGCACTAACAGGAGTTAAGAGCAATTCAGAGACATGCAAGTTATCTGATAAGGAGTTATTTCCTCATTGCAGCTAACATGTCTCTGAATAACATTATTCCATATTATGCAAACAGTTCCTTTTAGCTGCAACTCTTACTGTGGAAGGGTTCCATCTGAATCCCTGGGATTATGTCTGAATGAGTGTCAGAGTTTTGGTAATCATGGAAATGTATATTTCTTTTAGGAAATCTTTTTTTTTTTTGATTTTGTGATTTGTTTTTCCATATATTGATTTTTGGAATTGCTGGCAACAATCACTTCAGTGTTGATGCTTTTGCATTTCAATAAATCACCATATACTATTATAGAAAATAAATACAGTTCAGTATATTGTTTTATTAAAACTGGGCCTTTGTCCAATTATGCTTTGCTGACGAGTTCACAAGAAAGCCAAAACATGCATGTCCACAGCTAGTGATGTTTGGCTTTACTGGCCTGAATGTATCCATAAAGACTTAAGAAAAAGGTAAAAGTCATGGAAATTCATAAGTCATATAGTTGAAACTCTTGATGTCCTTAACAGGTCATTTTCATATATCCCATGGACCCTCTACTACAAGAAGTTGAAAGTATCACACAGTGAAAACTCTAGCTTGACTCGTTTTTTCTTGCTGTTTTTACTAATTGGTTTGTGTGTGCGACCTTTTTACTCTTTGGTTTGCATGTTAGTTAGGATATTTTGCAGACACCTTAATAGTTATGGACATCAGCTGGGTGTAAAGACTCCTTGTTTCTAAAGTATAGCTAAACAATCCACTTATGCTATTCTGACAAGGTCATAAGAAAGCCAAAACGTGAATGTCCACAGCTAGTGGGTTGCAGACACCTTAATAGTTATGGACATCAGCTGGGTGTAAAGACTCCTTGTTTCTAAAGTATAGCTAAACAATCCACTTATGCTATTCTGACAAGGTCATAAGAAAGCCAAAATGTGAATGTCCACAGCTAGTGGGGTTTTGTGTTATTTGCCTGAATGTATCCATAATGACTTCAAAAGAAATAAGTCATGGACAAAAGTCATGGATGTTCAGAAGTCATATAGCTGAAACACTTGATGTCCTTGAGGGGTCATTTGAATATATTCCATGGGCCTCTGTTACAAGAGGTTTAAGGCATCACACAGTGAAAACTCTAGCTTGGCTAATTTGCCTGTTATGAGAAATAACATCCATTGATAACTCCTCCTAAATGGGTGTGCTGTGGGAAATGTGGTTGACATGGTTGCTTTCAGTATCAGGGCTACTTGTAATGAGTTAAGGATAAGTATGCATTTTTTTATTGATGTAGGTCCAGAATTTTCTTGACAGCTTGTTCTTTTTATCTCCCTGTTATAAAAAATGTAGGGAATTTAGGGATAAGAATTTGAGTTAAAGAACCCTAATTAGAACATCAAGTAGCAATAACAGGGCCTACATCACAGAAATAAATAAATCTGCTAAGACTAATCAGAAAATGCCAAATTGGTACAAAGTGTAAAATTAAAAAAATGAATCACAGAGGTTGAATTACATCTGGCAGAGGTCAGCAGTTTTATGCTGGACAACTAAGTATCAATGTTTTATGCCAAAGGATATGCAAAGAAATCACTGTGAAAAGGAGACATCCTCATAGAAAATGTAGTATGTAAAACTGAATACCTAAAATAAAATGCATTATTTAAAGTTCAATACCAAATTATCAGCTTGTAGATATAGCTTTATATTTTACAACAGGTAAACCTCCCTTGTACCCTAAATGCCAGCTACAAAAATATTGTTATACTAAGGATTTCTCAATCTCAGAGAAGGAGTAATACTTAAGTTTGCCTGAAAAAAATATTTCTCTTTCCTCTGAGGTTTTATAACATTATTATTAGAATAACTAGTAGTGGTGGTGAGAGTAGCACAGATGGGCTTGTATTCCTGCAAAGACATGATACAATCTCACGGCAGTAGCATGTTACATCTCCCCCCCCCCCCCCACACACACACGTTCTGCATATCTGTCCAAGGACTGGTAACCTGGAAAAGCATGCTTAATGAATGTTTCATTTTTTCACAGAAGGACCGATACAGAAATAAATGCATCCATAAGAACAAAAAACACTGATCATGAATATTCCTGATTGTTGTAGCTATAGCATATGCTACAAATCTTCCGTTCAATATCAGTGTCCTTGTGTTATAGCTGTGTTTCACCACCCATTCCAACAGCTCACTGCTTGTCTTCACTGCTCTTTGTAAGTAAATACCTGCCTACATCTGATATGCCCTCTTATGTGTACTTTTGTACAAGCCTGATCACCTTTTGTCAGTAAGGCTTCTAATCCCGAATACAGTATTTTAGGTACAACCTTACTGATGCTATGCTAATCATGAAAATAACATTTGCTTATTTAACTCTACCTCGTCATGCCTCCCATCATCTTACTGGCAATCACTAAAGACATTTTACAATGCATTGCATGAATGATTCAACAGAGCATGATCATTAGGGTTCCATTTAGAATAACAAAACTAACCTTAAAAGACATGGAAAAAAGCTGAAAGTGAACTGAATGCTGTACAAGCTTGAAGAAAGTAAAATGTTCCTTCCTCTCAGGGGTTCGACCTTGGAATTAGAATGTTTATAGCGATGTCGGAGTATGCAGGGGTTTGCCTTCTGTAGAAACACATAAAATGTTATATTCAGTAGATTCAGCTGTATGACTTTCTTCTGTTGCTCATTTATATATTCATTGAATTTGCCTTTGATATTTTGAATGATATCTTGATCATTCCAAGACTGTTAAAGACTTCCGTCATCTTTAATCATTCTACTCAATCTATATATTATCATCAGGTACCACAAAAGTTTCAAGAATATCCTTAAGTTTGCAATTGTTTGTACAAAATTTTAAGCCTCTTCTGCCTCTTCTGTCCACACACCACATGTGTTTATTAGGTCTTATTGAAGACTGTCTCTCCCCTACCTCCTTCAGAGTGAACTACACCAGTTTTGGTGTCATCAATAAAAAAAAAAAGGATCCTCCCCTTAAAACCCGTTATTACAAATGCAAATAATAAATACAACAAAAGTAAAGAAAGCTGGAGTGCAAATTAATGTTAACACTAATTCAGCCATTTGATAGATATCCTCGGTATCCATCAAGATTAAACATGGAAACAAAATGCATTTCAAAAGCCCTAGACTTGTGCCTATGTCTGGTGCACAGGGTGAAAGCAAAAAAAGACAGAGACACATATAGTTTTGATTCACTAGTTGTGATGACTTTATATGGCGTTACTTCTTCACTAATTGCTTAAAGTTCCAGTTACAATAAATTGCACTCTCAGCTCAAAAAGATAGCACACAGAGTAGAATAAAAAAAACTTTCTGTAATGGAATAAATTCAAACACCTGCAGCATACCTTACAGAGCTAATCAAATACAGTTCAGTCAAACGGTCAAGAAACAATAAGTCTTTCTCTGGAAATGATATTTCATGAAGTGGAGGAACTCAAAGCCAAGCAAATGTGTTCACATGTGTATGTTAATATGATAATATGACACACATATGACACACACAAATATAGCCGAGAGATATAAATCACTGGGATTTATTTATGCTCATGTCTCTCTTTTTTTTTTTTGCTTTTTTTTGCTTGGCAAGTTGCATACTGACCTGCAAGCCACTTGTGATTAAGTAGAAAATTCATAGCACTAGAAGTTTAATTAGAGAAGACAGAGGTTAGAACAGCTCAATAGCAAATATAACCAACTTGCATCCTTACAGAATAACCCTCTGAAAATGCATTGTCAGGCTTACGGATTTCAATTACACCTTATTAACCCTCCTGTAAGCCTTATAACAGCACATAAAAAATGTAAATTTCAGGTACAAAAGATCTTCCAAAAGAACACAGTCAGCACTAGATTTGCAGCTTGAAGACTTGATCTTGTTTTTTTTTTTTGTCAAGGAAGCCTGAAGTAATGCCCAGTGGTGTATCATTTTCATTTAATATAGTAAACTCAAATAACTCACTGCTTAGCTCATTGTAACTGTTATAAAATATCAGTTATTAGCTTCTGTGTTTCTAATGGTTCCATATATCCAAATAGTTGTTAAAGGATAATCTTCTAAGGTAATATTTTTGGTGTTACGTGCATTTTCCAAAATAAGAATATGTTATATAATATTTTGGAAAGCAAAGCGTATTAACTTAAATATTTAATGTTTTTTTAAAAAAAGGAAAGCAGTGAACCACTGATTTAAACTTGCACAATTATCACAGAAAAGTTTGCATTATCATGAAAGGCGGGTAAGCTGCCTTGCAATTGAAAACATTCTCTGCATTTCTAGGGAGTGCTTAAAGAGTTTTATTATTTTCCCCTGTAACAGAGATGATCACGTTCTAATTTTCAGATCCGGCTACATGTTATTTAACTTACTTTATCTCACAAAATCTTATGGTAGTAAGAATGTCATTTATTAATCATAGCCTAGTCTCTGTTTCTGTCTGATTTTTTTTATCTAAGTGGTTCTGAATAGGTGTGAATTTCAGGAAATATACCCCCTAATTATCCAAAGTGTAAAAAAGAAATAAAAAAAAAAAAGAAAAAAAGAAAAAAAACAAGATGAGTTTTGATTTCAGAATGGCTTCAGTCTTTTAATCTACACCACCAGTGCTTCATCAACAAATAATGGGGTCCACTCATTCCCCGCACTGAGTTAACCAATCCCATCTGGGGTATTCTATTAGGCCTTAACTCTACTCCATGGTGGCCACTGTGTCACCACAAGGGCCTACTATGCCCTCCACTGAATGTGCCCTAACCTATATGCTAATTTGAGCTACCGCCTCCAGTTTGGTAAGACAGGCCTACATCTCAAATTATGTTTGTTTTACCTGCAAGCCTCCTTTTA
This sequence comes from Protopterus annectens, assembly GCF_019279795.1. NCBI lineage: Eukaryota > Metazoa > Chordata > Ceratodontiformes > Protopteridae > Protopterus > Protopterus annectens. The sequence continues at coordinate 786,197,460 of NC_056748.1, read as the reverse complement.
CATTCAGTGAAATAGCCACCAGTTCAAGAATCCATCATCAAGAATAGGCAAGCTGTCATTAAGTGCTCAGTACTACCCTTCCCTGCCTGTTTCTTCCTACATCCAAGCTGCCGTTCAAAATTCAAGTTGTCTCAGTCATAGCCAGGCTTTACCTCCATGCAAACTGCCTATGTACAAGATTTTAACTGATATGATATGCCTGAGGATTTAATGGTGTTTTCTGCACGAATGTGTGTTTCTGTATATACAGATGTGGAATTTAATAGAACCCTTAACTTACACATTATTATCACTGTTGAACATGGTAAGCATGCTGTTGGTCCATGTGACCAGCAATCTGTAGCACAGACCTGACAAGAAATTTGTGATGTTTTGTCTTTCACTATTTTGCCTCTACTGTATGGCAGTTATCAGCCCACTTCCAACCAATCAGCACATTTGTTGTTAGCAGCATGTATGGTTACATATCCCTTTGGCTGTCAACATGCTACTTTCAAAAATAAACTTTTTCCATGTGTCTAACATGCTTCCATGTGAAATTTCTACCCAGTACTCCTGAAATGTCCTGCATTATAATATTACCCCCATTTAGGTAAAAAATCTGTTATTTAAATTTTCTTCATTGTAAACTTTTTCCAAATAATAATTCTGAGGGTTTTTTTCCACATAATAACTGAGGAAATATATTTAACAGAAGCTGTATTGAAAAGATCTGAACAAATCTCTGAGTCATGCATGTGACTCAGCAAACCTTGTTTCATGTAGGCCAAACAATGGAAAAGCCAGGTGGGGTGGTGAAGGTAGGAATAAGTAACCTAACTGGCTGAAATACAGAGGAAGGAGGTAGGTATTCTGCCTGGCTAGACAACACTTGTGCTTGAGGCCTATAGCTCAGGAAAATATTAGTGAGGTGGAAACCACACCCAGATAATTTGCGTGAAGATGGTGACATTGTAGCACATGTACATGAACTGCAGGGATATTTTTTCACTCCTACAGCTGACCATCAGACAATCTCAATTCCCCTCCTCATTCGGTTGATCTAGTGACTCCTTCTTCCTCCCCAGACTTGTTGTGATATGAAATGGTACTGACAAGGAGATCAGGGTGTCCCAACTCCCTATCAAACTGCTTGTAGGAGTACTTTTGTTTTTGTCCTAAAATCACCCCCACACACACACACACACACACACACACACACACACACACACACACACACACACAGGGTGAGCATAAGCTGAGAACATGCTGGCATATCTTCCTGCTTCTGTCACAGCTCAACCAATGTCCAGTCTCTTTTACCTTCTTTGGACCATGCCCTGCACTATGTCCTTGGCCTCTACCAGGGATCATATGCAGGAACAACCAAATGACAACCCTCGTTATAAGAGAAGGGCATACCCATCCTTCCATCCCAGCACCTCAGATGTCTAAGCCTCATATTGAACCTTGTCACTACAGCCATAGTTAGGCATTTATCCATATATGCCACAGCACTGAATTACATGGATGCCTGCATGCCATGTGTGGAGGGTACAATTAAGTGTAGGCTGAAGATGGAAAAGCCTCCCCTACTATCAGGATTGTTCTATACTAGGATGTCCTTATCTCTTCTTCAACTGTCAGTGGACATTGAGGAGAGGCATAGGACATGACAGATGGTAGATGGTAAGGGGCTACCAACAAGGGTGTGTAATTTTCTCAACTATCATCTCTTCAGCCTATAGTTTGAAACATGCACGAGATTAGACAAAAAGATGGCATACCAATGCTTCATTTGTTTCTTCCAACTGTTTAGAAAATGTGCATAAGTAAGCTAGGCCTGTACCTCACAGCATCCTTTCCAATTGTGACATGCAGTAACAAACTTTATTTGCAATATTCCTCGACTTGGGATGTCCAGATACTTGCATATTGAATTGAAAGCTGTTTCAGATTATGAACTTGCTTTTGGAAGTTCAGACTATCAGATTGTAGTATTCTTGGGTAGCTACATGATACATTCCTAATGAAACATTTCTTGAGGAGGATTTGCTGCCACACATACATGGCACAGACAGTTATACATGAGAATGTCTTAATTCCATCTCTGTGCAGCACTGTATTTCACAGTTCATTCTAGAATAATGTGCATTTCTGATATCAACAGAATATTTATTTACTTATTTTACATTTGTTAATCGGGTAAGTAAACTGATCCAAAAAACTCTTTTCAACATGACCAGGGACAGCACTGGCAAACACAAACATGAAATGCAAATCAAAAGGATACAAATCAGAATAAAGAGACAAGGTACATTAACAAATATCAAACATTATATATATATATATATATATATATATATATATATATATATATATATATATACATATATATATATATATATATATATATATATATATATATATATATATATACATACACACATATATATATATATATATATATATATATATATATATATATATAAAATCCAAGTGTTGGCTTGATTTAAAGCACACATTGGAATATTTCAGGGCTTACTGGCCCTCATTCTCTACATACTGCTTGTGCAACAATTTTCATGGTGGCTTGTGCATTTTTTCATCTTTTACACACACACACACACACACACACACACACACACACACACAGATACAGCCAATATATGCATATTCTGCATACATAACCTTTACATGCATACAAGCCACAAGACACAGTTGTCATCTACATACCTCTCAAGTGTCCAGAATTTTGCAGAATATCTACATTTTTGCCTCATGTTTTTGGTCTGTTCCTCTCACAATTTATAGTCTTGTAGCAGATCATTGAAGACTCAAGTCCCTGTATAATGAGAGACATTTGAGTTTCAGACTTCATGTCTCCCAGAAAAATGCATGTTAATGCAAAAAACATTGTTTCAAGCAACTTGCTAATTTTATAAGAAAAATATTTAAAATATGTTCCTATTTTCTGTCCTTTGTCCCCCATTATTTTTGGCTTTGTACAGATTTCTTGAGCTATAAGGTTGAGGGCTATAGTGATCCACCATAATTAGATATACTTGCACATACTTGCGTCCACACACACTCTTCCACTGTCCCAAGCACATAGACTGTATTACTTGGCTAGATTGCTAGAGAAGCTGGTCTCCTTTCCATAAGCAAACTCCCTCCACCTGTAATGCATAAGTGCATTCCACTAACTACTGGAATGAAGTTACACATTTTTTCTTCTGCCCATAACGTAAGTTTCTTAGTAAAGAGGCTGTGGCTTCTGTTTTATGAAATTTTGCTAAATGAGCAGTTCGTATAGCTGACTATGTGCTTCTTTAGCAAAGGCCCAGCCCCTGCTCCAGCTACCACATTTACATGCAGCACTTTAAAACCTCATTGCTCAGTAGCACAAAGCTCTGTTACTAGGCAGCCACATCTATGAACTGGGACAAGCTTGTCTGCCTCGTATGCAAGGTACTTTGCAAGGCTTTGCAAACTAGGTAATCTGTCTATCAATCCCACATTAAATGCCATTTATTCCACAGGATTTAATGGCAGAATTAATATTAAGAGAATTATAAAGAAAATGGATCTAAAATTTGCTTTGTTCGTTCAACTAGTAATGCCTACTTGTATTTATTTGTGTTACAATTTTAATCGAGACTGTACAACATTTTCCTTTGATTATTAAAACATGCTTTTTAGACCCCATTTCTGAGGCACAGGGGAATGGCACCCTCTTACCCAGATGACTCCAGATGTTCAATTAGAAGGCAAAGGAGCTAGAAGGAACAGGGAGGGAAGATGAGTGTCAAGCATACAATTCACCTGTCCTGGGTTGGGGGGGGGGTGATGTGGCTCACAGTTTGGGCAAACCCCTGTGAGAGCTCTCCGTGATGCAGTCTACAGAGTCCAGGTCAGAGGGCTGTGCTTCTCAGTCATAGCTGCACAGGCCAGGTGGTAGTTACATGTAGAAGTTCATGTGCTCCTCCTGAAAGACTGGCAACATTAACATCCCTAGAATACTGCCAAGGGTACACTAGGAGATCCTAATGTTGTAGGTGACCATTATGTCTGCTTGGATGATGGCCCCAAAATAGGATCTCACCTCACAGGGGAAAGAATGGGCTAATAGGTCATAGGAGGTTGATGACTTATAGGCAGAGCATTTAAAAAAATCTTTTAAGTTGGTTTCAAAGTTTAATATGCAGTTTATCTCTACTGTAAGCATCTTCAGCATTCACCAATCACTGCAGTATTCAAAAATGTATATTTTAACTGATATTATGCTACGTTGATAGGCTTATATATAATATAATAATATAAACACTTTTCACTGGTTCTGTAAGTAAATTAAAATGCTCCAGAATGTTCAGCTAATGTTTTACTGTAAAGTGTTTCAACATTCACTTTGGGTATTTTCTAGTTGGTTGTCATACACCTAAGGGCTTTTCAGTATTCATATAGTCTGAATGGTATTTAAATTTCTGAAGCTGTCTAATCTGTTTGCAGATGAAAGCTAGATAGGTCACAGGCTAACACAACGTTACTTAATTTTCTATACTGTATTAGTGGTTCCGTTCTAAAATGTTGAGGTTTAATCTGTTTGATGCTACCTTAGGACAAAAAGAGTGATGCAAATACAATTTTTCTAAATTCACGCAACTTTCACAAGTTGATTCCATTAAAGTAACATGTTACTATGTGAGTGTCTGACCAATGAGTGGGGAGAATTGTATATTTGAAGTCAGTGATTTCTTTGTAATTTTATTCTGAAGAAGTCTGACATTTATGTTAGACGAAAGTGCTTAATAAATATCTGTGGAGTGGTACGTGTGCTCAACTGTTGTTTTCTGCATCATTTTTCTGGTTAACATGTTACACTGCTGTGAGTTGTGTAATATGCTTTATACAATTCTATATATATAATGAATTTTAAGTCCTCTACATTGTAATTTTAAGCATCAATAACTTATACCCTCTTGTAAATATCATTTACTGTTTTAATTATTTGGTGTCACCCCTTATCAATGTTTTGCATGTTTATCAAATGTTTTATTGGAAGTATTTTTAATTTCATGTTTTTTTTTATTCATAACTGTATATCTTGTTATTATATTTGGCATTGTGGCTCAGGCAATGACTGAAAAGGATCCCTGAACCATTTCACTTACTTGGTTAAGAAAGTATAAATAAATGAAAAAAATGCAAAAGCTCTATCCTTGTGAACTACAATAAATAAATGATGTTGTGAGGTTCTCCCTACCTGTGCTAATTGGCCAAAGAGGGTTGGTCAAACCTCCAATTCAAAGATGTGGTAAAGCTGGACAGAGAAATGCCTTATTAGTGGCACATTAAAATATCTAGAAATGGAAAACAGTTTTTAAGGACCTGACTGTGCTAGTGTCTCCATACCAGCCCATCTGTTGTGCTATGATAGGCATCCCTCTACTTTGACACACACACACACACACACACACACACACACACACACACACACACACACACACACACACACACACACACACACATACTTACTTACCCTCCCCTACAACCCTACTATATTTACCTGCACTAGAGGTATTCTGTTAGAACTAAATGGGTAGAAAGAAAAAAATTGCTTGACATAGTGATGCTGAGTTAATTAGGAACCACTAGCATTTCCAATGGAGAGCACTCTGTGGACTGCCACATTAGATTTGTGTCTTCCTCAACGTGACCACTCTCCATGCTATGGCCCTTGTCAAGGGAAATCATAGAGGTAGAGCAGTTTCTCAACTGAAAATATTTACTGTAATACAAATACATCCTGAGATAAGGCTTCTGCATTGCCATACATCTTAATAAAACCCAGATTTACTCCAGTTCATCTCTACTCATAAATATATCATTGTACCCATTGTTTATATTTTTTTAGTTTTAGCTACAATACTTACAGCCTCAAAAGGTCTGCTTTTTGTGTGTGTGATGACAGATTAATAAACTGAATAGTTTGCAATTTAAAAGTGTATATTTGTATTTGGTTTGCTTCATTTTTCCATATTCTTTAATCTAAAATCCACAATGTGAAACTTCTGGTAAGCAAAAGACCATGAGTTGCACATTCCAAACTGAATAACTGCAAAGAAACATATACTAATTTTAGGTTAGAAGGCAGCTTGACTGACACATTTCCACTAACACATTTTCACTAAAAGATTGTTTGATATTTCTTAAAGGAAGAAACCTCTAAATGTCATTATTTTGTTGTTATGAATGTCAGAAGATGTATATGTGAATCAATTGATTGTAGAATGCATAACTTTTCTTTTAATAACTCTAGGAAGCCCTAGGAAACTTTGTAAACTGCAATAGCCTTGCTACGCTCGCCCTCACAACACTCGTGCTCATTTCGCTCCCCTCCTTGCCCCCAATTCCCACCTGCCCCAATACCAATAAATTTATAGTATAATAGCCACTCCCCCACTTTCTAGATCCTATCAGCTTTCATCTGGGTTACTTCTTCCCACCCACATTCCTCTACCTACATTTTACTAGCACCTATTGCTTTCATCTGGCATTCTTCCACCCACTTCCAGTACAGTTACCTCACCACCCTATCTTCTGGTGTTGCATCACCAGGCAAGACAGCTCCTTAATGCACTAGCTGTATCCCAAACAATGATACACTCCTTTCTACTACCCCTCTTGCTGGCCCGATAGCTCCTTATCTTGTATGAAAAACAGTTTCTCATGGGATTTCAGGTCCCGAAGGGCCACACTATCACCCCAGCTGTAAATCATCTCACCTTTAACCATACTTACAGTACCAGGTTCTGTCCAACATCTTGTTCACTCTACCAACACATCAACCCCAGGCACATTACCTCTAGATTCAAACACTACCACAAACGTATAAAGAAATTCCTGAAGCTTATCACTAAGTATAGACCTAGCCTAATACTTGGTGGTGATATTCACCCCAACCCTGGCCCATCCACTTCAGATATACACACCCCCTCTACTTGTAACCTAAGCTATAAACCTAAAATTAATAGACCAACTAACTCTCTCCTAGCCTGTCATCTCAGTATTAGAAGCATTAATAACAAGGTGCATGAACTGCACGCACTCCTGGCTGTCCACTCCCCTGAGATTCTCTGTTTATCTGAAACCTGGTTAAAACCTAACACTACAGACAATGAAGTGTTACCAACTGGGTACAACATACACAGGCTGGATCGTGTTTCCAGGAATAGGGAGGGGTGGGGTAGCTATACTCTATAAAACTGAGTTGAATGTGACCATAGATGTAATACAACCAACTCAGATTAATAACTCAGAGATTCTTCCCACCAAATTGCAACTTAATAAAAGTAAATGCATTAATATCATCTGCATGTACATCCCCCAGGTAACAATATAGCTACACTTGAAGACACCCTGCACTGGCTATCATGTCACTACCCCCAAGAAACCCTACTACTCGGATATTTTAACATAAACTGGGGCACCTGTTCCTCAGAATCCCCAACCACCCATATTAACCTGCATGCATTTACACAAATCATATCCACCCCTACCAGGATAGGTAAACCAAACCAAAAAGAAAACATACTTGACTGGGTACTCATAAATAGTCACCCCCAACTGTACACCTCTGGTACCCTCCTTGATGACCTAAGCGATCACCTTCTCACATATATAATTAAGCACAAAGCCATTAACCCCCAACAACCCTTACTCAGAAAAGTTAGAAACAAAATAAACTTTGACCCTGCCAAATTCCAACAGGAACTAAACTAATGTAATTGGTCTATTCTAAAACACCTCCCCGTAGAGGTGGCAGTTGTATACGTTAACAACAAATTCCTTGAGATCCTTGATTTTCATGCACCTGTGCATTCAAAGAGAACAAAAGCAAAAACTGCACCATGGCTTTCTAAAGAGTTTAGACTCAAAAATTACCCCTAGAAACAAAGCACGTGCTTTGGCATTCTACTAAAGACCTCTAAGATCACATTAAATGCAGGCAATCTAGGAATGAAACTAAAAAATCCATTTTACAAGACAAAATACAATACTACTGTAATTTACAGACAGTAAATCAAAATAACCCTCAGAAGTTCCGGGCAGGTTTGGATAATCTACTACATCCCGGACAAACGTCTACCCCTACCCCCGCTGCTACTATTGATAAACCCCCCCCGAGGATGTTTCATATAGTTTTAACCAATTCTTTACTGAGACAATTCAAGCACTAGCTAGCCAATTACCTCCTAGCTCCCCTGGCCCTGAAAGTACCACCCCTAGAAACCTACTCTCGTTCAGCTGCCAGCCAGTCACCAAGTCACTTATCCATACCTTGATCAAAAAATTAAAACCCACCCAGGACCGGCCTTAGGTGAACTGGTGCCTTAGGCAAAAGGGCTCCACGGCGCCCCCCACCACACCATCCAGTGCCCCCATTCTGGTCTAGCTACTCCAAATAAACACTGGAAAAGTGCCCCTACTAAAGCAGCACCCTAGGCGGCCGCCTAGTTGGCCTATGCCTAAGGCCGGTTATGAACCCACCACACTCTCTGCTGATCAACACCCTGCCGAATACCTACAAAAATCAGCTGATGCTATTGCTTACCCTGTATCAATACTAATTAATCAAACCATAGTAGAAGCTAAATTTCCCACCATCTGGAAAATAGCCTACGTAATCCCACTTCACAAAGGAGGCAGCTCTACTGAATTCTCCAATTATAGGCCAATAGCTGTACTCTCTCCACTTGCAAAGATTATGGAATAATGTAGTCATAGACAACTCATGCACCACCTAATCCAGAATCACCTCATGGCAGACACCCAGCATGGCTTCCGTCCTCACCACAGCACTTCTTCAGCCTACTAGCCTTTACCAACACCATAAACCCTAATCGTCACAATAATTATATATCCTCAGCCCTCTTCTTGGATCTTTCCAAGGCATTCGACATGGTGGATCAACTTTTAATCCACACCCTGCAAACATTCTGTCTAGATATTAAAGCTCTTCAATGGTTTAAATCCTACCTGAATGGAAAACAGCAGGCTGTTCTTTGGCAGAACAAACTCTCTAACCTACTACCTAACACCCTTGGAGTACCACAAGGTTCAATACTAGGGCCCCTGCTGTTCTCCATCTTCATTAACGACCTTTATACTGTCATCCCAAAAGTCAGCTGTATCCAATACACTGATGACTCTACCCTGATTTGCTCAGCCACATCTCCGACAGACTTATGGTCAGCTACCCAGACCACCTTTAATACAATAGAAAACTGGCTTTCTGAATGTCATCTGATACTAAATCCCAAAAAAACTCAAATGCTGTTATTTTCACCAACACATAGGTCTACTGCTTTTACCTTTACCATAAATGCTAATGATAGCACAATAATCTCCCCTGACCCCTCTACAAAACTATTAGGTGTAATTATAGATAATCTAAAATTCGACCTACATGTCAACCAATCGATCAAAGCCACCAATAAAAAGCTAGGGTCACTTTACAGAATAAAAGCCTTCCTAACCCCTCCAGCTAGAATTGCCATAGCTCGCTCTCACCTTCTTTCAACACTTCTATATGCATCCCCTCTACTGTCTAATTTAAACAATACTGTCCTTAACAAACTCTCAATCTGCTACAACCACATTGCCAGGTTTGCTACTGGGCTGCCTTTTAGGACACATTATTGCATCAATCTAAACCATCTTGGGTGGCTTGAACTACCCATTCTAATCCAGTATAACCAACTGATTATGGCCTATAAAATCCTTTATAATCTGAACAATACTCCTGCACTTAAAAATCTTATCACCCCCTATAACAATTCTTGACTGCTTCGATCCTCTAACAGACTAATAATTCAGACTAGAAAAATTAACAACACTGCCGGTGACTCTCTCTTTGCAAACTCTGTAGATAGATACTGGAACTTACTTCCAGCTGATATTACTTTACTTTCCTCCCTAGGTCAATTTAAAACCAGACTCAAACAACATCTGGCACTAAACTGGCTATGTCATTGTGCCAAGCCTGGCTAACTCTCTTTTAGAATCTGTAAAATCTGTTAATCAGCTTACTGTGTAATTTAATCCTGACTTTCACTCGGGACTAACTCTAACCTGTGGAACTTGTTTATCTTGATTGGTTATGTAATCACTGTAAATATTCTATTTGTAATATGTCATGTTTTATCTGTTTAACTTGGAGCTTTTCTCCCTGGGCCTCTGCTGAAAATGGACATGCATCCAGTCAGACCATCCTGGTCAACAAATATAAAATAAAATAAATAAATAAATACAATATTTTGCTGTTGTTTTGCTGACTGTTTCCTTCAAAAGTTGGATTAACTCACAATAAAGTGGAGCTGCCTGTGTATTTGAGTAGGTAGATTTAGCAAGAAATGCAGATTCTGTTTGTGTTTGAAACATAACAGCTGTGGGGTATATTGAAGCAGAGCTGCTGCTGCTGCCTTTTTCTTGCTTCATGTCACAGACTGTTATTTGCATTTAGAAATTTCTCTCTGATGTGTTTGGAGTGTACTGAACCATAGATGTTGCTATCTTTTTTTCCAGATTTTCTTGGAACTGTTATTTAGACTTAGGAAATTCTAACTTGTGAAAGAAGTTAAACCAAGGCTTTCTGAACTGTATACTTTTTGAACTTTGTTTGCATCATGAGGCTTTAGCCAGCTTTTGTAAATTATTGGAAGCAGCAACAAGAAATGCAGCTAGAGTTTTCTACCATAAGTCTATTCATGTGTAATATGTTATTGTCTTTTACTTGTGCAACTGCAATACTGGCTTGAATGTATATTTAGTTCATTTTAAAAGCAAATAGTTTTTATTTGCTTATTTGTAAAAGCTTGTACTTGATATTTTACTACTGAAGTACATCCTCACAGTATTGGTGTGACTGTTGGTATCCACCCTTTAGAAGGGAGATTGGTTAGTTATCAGTTTATATAATTTATTGCTAGTTTCTTCTTTGTAAGAGTGTTCAGTAACTCAGACCTTGGTATCAGAGTAGTTAGTTGATGGAAGCATGTACTGCCATTATCGGAAAGAGATACTCAACCAGAAAAGTATGAGTAGCCCTCCAAGAAACAATTGTGAGAGAGTGTGTATGAGAAATAACTTGTTTATTTATCAACTACTGTTGGTAAGATTTCACTAGAAGGCAATAGGCTCAGATTAAGGCTGATGAAAATCTGCTCTATTGATGACAGTGTAAAGCTTCTTTGGGCCTAACAGCTATCAGTTATAATACAAGGCAGTAGTGCAGTTACCATATTCTCTTAAAACCCAATCACCTGTTTCTCACATATGTGATGGCAGTGTGATTTAAGTCCTGTAACAATATCTATCACATATCTGGCATATAGTGGAAAGATATATTGTAAACTAGACTTTTACAGACTGTAAAACAGTCATGTCACAGTAAGGTGTGTGTACCTTGCAGCTACATGGTAAAATATACAATAGTATATATTGCACATCAATTGCTTTATTTTAGTCAGAATAGTTAGGATATTGGCAAGAAGAGCTCTGTAGAATATTCCAAAATATCTTTGTTGCAGCAGGTTAAAGAATGAAACTTGAAAGAACTCTCACGTATTGCATTAAAAAATGATAGGAATAATGTCCATCTTGTGTGCTGTCAGAGTTCAAGTCCACTGGAGACATCTTGGTAGATGCTGTAGGTATGCAATATGCAGCCGAAGTACTACCTAGAGTCTCAAGATAATCTTAAAATACAGCTTGAATTACAGAGATTACAGGAGGAGTTGTGGGATAAAAGTGTGGAGGTCAAAGGTACTGAATGAGAGGAGCATGAGCATGAAACTCCTAAGGGAGAAAAGGATCAACAGCATTAGAGGGACCTCATGATCCTTCAACAGCTTCATGAGTAGTAGGGTGATGGACTCTGCCCCAGAAGCCAATATCAGATCCATAGTATTTTCCTAGTTCAAAGAAGAGAACAACTGTAATAGTTTTATTTAGACATTTATAAGCATATATAATGAAAACCAAATTGGCCATCAATATCTGTGCAGTGACTGAGACCTGGTTCAAGGCTCCAGAGAGCACTCCTGCACTACCAGGCTATAACTCATACCACACTTTTCGGCCATGTAACCTGGACCAGAACACCAAAGGCGGAGGTGTGTCCATATTCATTAAGGATATCCACACCTCCAGGCTAGTTGCTCAGTATAATGCAGCCAAGATTATCCAAGTGCAACTAACTCTGGGCAAAACTGCAATCCAAATTGTAGCTTGCTACAGATCCCCCACCATGCCCCAGGATTCCCACTCCTCTTTTCTTGATGTACTGGAAAATATTAGGGTTCAACCAAACACCCTAATAATGGGCGATTTCAACTACCCCACCATTAACTGGGAAAACTACTCATGTACCAACTCCTTCGCTCAGTGCTTTCTGGAATTAATAAACTCCAATGCCCTGGATCAACTTATCCACACCCCCACCAGGGGCAACAATATCCTAGATCTAGTCATTACCAACATGAGTGACCGGTGTTCCACACCTGAAGTCAATGCCTCATTGGTCCGATCCGACCATAAGCTAATTACCCTAGATATCCACATCCTGCCCCCCACCCCTCATTAAGGAAACCACGGTAAAATATTTCTCCAAAGCCAACTTCATGCTTCTTAAGACAGAAGTGGTGAACTTCATGACACCCATGCAGATGGACAATACAGTTATGACTACTGAATCCTACACAATTGCACTTTATAAGCACTTACACGAGTGCATGGATTGTGCTATCTCAAACAGAACCAAAACGCTATCCTCCAAAAAATAGAAGCCAATCTGGTAGTCCCCTGCCATAAACAAACTGTACAACAGAAGGAAGAAACTGTTGCAAAAGAGAGTAAAATCCCATGAGTGGAGGAGCACCCTGGTCAGCCTTAGTAAGAAGCTGCGGTCCCTGATAAAATCCTCCAAAGCTAGTTACGAAAACAAAATCGCTACTGATTCTAAAGACATCTACAAAGCATTCTATAGCTATGTCAAGAATCTCAATGGCAACACTCAGATCTGCTCTAAGTTACAGCACAATGGCACTAAATATACAGACCCAACTGATATTGCCAACATCCTGGCAGATAGGTTCAGTGCTAACTTTAACCCCCCTCTCACCCCCTAAAGAGCCCATCTCTATACTGGAAGAATGCAAAGTTCCTGTAATCACAGCTGCACAGGTAAAAACCACACTCTCCAAAGCCAAGAACACAGCATCCATGGGACCAGACAACATCCCAGGCTGCGTTCTACACGAAATACAGAACGAACTGGCACCCCACCTAAGTACCATGTTCAATCATAGCCTCACCTCAGGCTTTGTGCCCACTGAATGGCGCACAGCGACAGTTATCCCACTCCACAAGGGGGGAGCCACCACGGACCCGGGGAACTACCGCCCCATTAGCCTGATGAGCCTGGTCTGCAAGGCCATGGAATGTATCATCATGGAACTTATAAACAAAGACACTGGTAATCTCCAAACTCTGGACCCCACCCAGTTCGGGTTTGTAAAAGGTAGATCATGTCTCCTAAACCTGATAGACGTCTATGAAGCAGTCACCAAAGCTGTAGACGAGGGTAAGATGGTTCATACAGAATATCTAGATCTTGCCAAGGCTTTTGACACCATCCCCCACTCCAGAATTATAAATAAACTCTCTAAACTAGGTATAAATCCCTATGTCACAAGATGGGTTGCCAACTGGCTCACTGACAGAACCCACACTGTGAAAGTAGCAGACTCCAAATCCAACTTCAGACCAGTGACAAGTGGAGTACCACAGGGTTCAGTCCTGGGTCCTCTCCTGTTTGGTATCTACTTCTCTGAAGTACAGACTAACACAGAAGGCCTTTGGCTAATGAAGTTCGCAGATGACTGCAAACTAGGAGCCATAATCAAAACTCCTAACAATGTGGACATCCTACAAAAGGGCCTCACTGAGACAGATGCCTGATGTCAAAGCCATGGCCTCAAGCTCAATGCCAAAAAGTGCATTGTCATCCACTTTGGTAAAAACTCTGTACCCATGAACTACAACATAGGCGGTAGTATACTTAACACTGAAAGTGTGATAAGAGACATTGGGACACAGGTGGACAGAAGTCTCTCCTTTGATTATCACATTGCCACAGTAGTCAGGAAATCCTTCTACATGGCACACCTCATCACAAAAGGTTTCTCATCCAGAAAAAAAGAGGTCATTGTTCCCTTCTGCTCATCACTCATTAGACCCATTATAGAGTACAACGCCCCTTTTGGTATGTACCTCACAAGACATCTACAACAACTGGAAAGGCCGCAGAAATACCTCACAAAGAGGATTACCAGCCTCAAACAGATGCCCTACGCAGACCATCTCAAAAAACTCCAGCTTTACTCCGTCACATATTGCCTACTCAGAGGTGATCTCTGCCTAACATACAAAGCTATGTCAAACCCAAAGCTGTTGGACATGCTCCACTTAAAGAAATCCCAATCACTCCGAGCTACATGCTCTAGGGACCTAAACCTTGTCACCACAATAAACAGAACATGCCGGAGGGATAGATTCCTGTCCCAGAGACTTCCCATACTCTGGAATAAACTACCTATCTATATCAAACAAAGCTCCTCATTAGCACTCTTCAAGAAAAATCTTGATGATTGGATGGGAAATAGGAAATTCACCCCGGGGATCACTTCTGTGGCTCTGATCGACAGTGTCACAGGAAAATAATTTTCTTGGGTGGCAAAAGCCAGGGTACCTTTTTGGCTGGGCTTGTATAGGCCCTAGGGCTGATAGCCTAGTACCTACATATGAACCTACGAACCTATGAACCAAGGGCATCAAAAGAGGTTTTTAACTCCTTTGCTCATAGGTGAAAAAATGTATCATATTAATAACACGTCAGGTGCTAAATTTGCTGACTGCAGTCAAGTGTGTCCTTTCACAATGTTTTAAGCTCTCACCTGAAACGTACAGGCAAAAGAATGATTAGAAAACATAACAGAAAAAAAACAGAAGACAAGAGTTAGTGATTTCATTGTATAAATAAGCCATCATTTTCACAAGTGAGTGACTGGATGTCATGTTAGCAGATGTTAAAATTAGAGAACACGTCTGTAAGACTTTACCCAAGGATATGGCTGATAGACTTGGAATGCATCTCAACTGAAGAGATGGACAAAATGGTGCCCTCTATTTAAGGATAAGGACACAACTGCACAAGAAGGGTTTACCTAGAAGTGCACTTAGCCATAAAGTAAGCCATGAGGACAGTCTCATTCAACACATCAAGTTCCACAGGAAAAGAGGATAGTCACTGGTTCAATCACATGCTAAGGTTATGGGGGTTATGTGTTTGCATTGTAACCACTTTGCATATATATGGTCCAAATGTTCACAGAGAAAGGAAAGGGAAAAAAAGCCACATGAAGGAGTTAACAGAGGTGTATTAGTACCGATATTAGTGGGATGTCCAGAAACTGCATTTGCACCAAATATTCATAAAGGATCTATAACCTACACCAGCAGAGGGTAAAGAAAGTATTGCTAGGAGAGAAACTGTATCAGGCATGGCTACTGTTAACAAAAAACACAATAAGCCTTTTGCTGGTGGTTCATTATCCTGAGAAGACAAATGGCCAAGGTACCAGATGTACTGAGATTAAAGTGAGGCTGTTGAACACCATGGCTTATTGTGGTTTTTGTTATTTTGCATGGTCTTGCAATAATTTATGTATTGTGATAACCACTGTTAAGCCTGAAATTTTTAGAAAGGAGCATTACATGCCTGGGAAATCCACTCCAGTTAGGGCCACAGGAGGGGAAACCTTTTCAGGTATTATTGGTCAGAGTATATTTGGACAGTTAATGGTGGCACAGACAGCCAGGCTGCAAGTTTGATGCTGTCCTACAAGATGTTATCAGAGGAAATTACCTTTATGATACAGTATTTTCTGTAGATGCAGATACATACAACCATGCATGAAAACAACCATGTAAGAAAGGCATAAGTGGGAGAAACCCAGCCAGTGCCCAAACTGCCAACAGCACTTGTAATGCTTATAATGAAGTTATTACAGAAGAATAATTGGGTAATGCAGCAAGCCTGAACTGGAGGCACAGGTATAGAAGGACACTGGACTTCTTCAAGGAGTGGGTGTTCTTTCAGAGGGAGAGATAGTTGGTAGCATTGAGCCTAATCTGAGCCATAGTGTCAAGAAGTACTACCCTTCCAATGAAAGGTGGAATTGCAGTAAAATCCAAAGAGACAGTTCTGTGAGGTATAGCGCTCATCCCACCTTTCAAACCTTGAAAGAGGAAGCCAAGGAGGTTTCTGGCTTTCAACAGCAGAGGAACTGGGCATAATGGAAAAAATCTATTGTATAGATAATACATCGTGGTTGGGACTAGAAGAAGAAGTAATGCAGCAGTTGGTAGTCTTAAAGACCTTTCATTGGGCATATCTAGCCATAAGTACTTATTTATTTATTTATTTAACCTTTGTTTACTGGGAAAGTCTGACTGGGACAGAGCCCATTTTCAGCAGAGGTCTGGGGAGAAGTTCTCCAGATGCATGTCTTTGGAATGTGAGGAGAAACCAGAGCACCATGAGGAAATGCATGGGAATGAAGGGAAGACATGCTGACTCCACACAGAAGGCAATCCAGCCAAGAATCGAACCCGAGAACCTCTTGCTGTGAGGTGACAACGCAAACTGCTGCACTACTGCACTGCACATTATTATATTCCCCTTTCAGGCATACTAGCCACAGATCACACAAAGACAAATCTAATGAACATGTTTATTGTGAGGTATTGCATATTTTGTGACAGGGTACATGCATGCATTACCAAAAGTTTAGCAAGGCAAGAGACAAAGCTTAACCTGTCTTGACACTTGTTACTGAAGAAACATTTCAAAAAATATACATTAATATTATGCAGCAAATTAGCAACCCACATACCACAGGTTAGAGGTATATTTTGATGGTGGTGGTGGTGATTGATTATGCTACTAAATAACCTGGCACAGTGTCTCTCTCCTCTGTTGAGGGAAGAAAGTGACAGATGCTCTGCTAGAAATGTTCTATAGGGTAAGCTTTCCATGTGATTCCATGGGACCATACAATATGGTCCCAACAGCACCCACTACAAATAATAACACATGCGTCAGTGTCTCACCTAATAAGCCCCTAAGGCAGAACATATCTAAACCAAATGTCTTGGTCATAGGTGATTCCATAATGAGACACACAGATGCCCCCCTCACTAGGCTGGACAAGGATAAGGTTATGGTCAGCTACCTGTCTGGTTCTGGATCTGCTAAATCATGCAAGCATTCAAGTCTCTCAACAACAAGTACTGTTATGATTCTGTCATAGTCCATGTTGGAGTGAAAGACTTGAAATGTAAGTCACTGGACTATATGAAGAGAGACATGATGGAGTTTTCAGATTGTCTCTCAGGTAGGTATGTCCCTAACCTTAAACAGCATTCTTCTCTCACCCAGGATGATACCATAATACAAACAAAAATGATTCACTCCAACAATTGGCTTAGTTTCTGGTGTCAATCCAGGGGGATCCAGTATCTGAAAGCCTGGGATGATATGGTCAACAGACCATGCTGCTTTGCCAGAGATTACCTTCACCTGTCGCCTCTAGGCTTCAGGTTGATGGTAAAGGTACCTGCCTCCTCCATAGTGCCTTTTTTAGGCAATGTCATAAGAGCAAAATTCCCAATGTAAAAATATCCTCCAGAAGCAAACTCAGGGTTATGCTGCTTAATGCTAGGAGACTAAATCAGAAACTGCACTCACTTGAAGCACTTCTCACCCAGAAATGCTGATATATATTTTTTATTTATTTATTTTACATTTGTTGACCAGGCTAATCTAGCTGGATGCATGTCCATTTTCAGTAGAGGCCCGGGGAAAAAAGCTCCAAAGACATATGCAAGAAAAATACAAATATAAAACTCCCATATAATATATAAAAAGAAGTAGCACGAGGCTGCATAACTATATATGCACAGTCACAGAGACATGGTTCAAGGCCTCAGAGAGTACCCCGGCCATGCAGTGCTATAATGCCTTTCACAATTTCAGACCACACAATGAACATGAAAAAACAAGGGAGGAGGAGTATCCTCTTC
Organism: Protopterus annectens; assembly: GCF_019279795.1. Lineage (NCBI taxonomy): Eukaryota > Metazoa > Chordata > Ceratodontiformes > Protopteridae > Protopterus > Protopterus annectens. The sequence goes on along the minus strand of NC_056748.1, from coordinate 786,179,274 downwards.
ATTTAAGAGAAATACACCTCTAGCCTGGTTAAACAGTATGACTCCCTAGAGTTACTCCAAGTCCAACTAACTGTAGGACCCCCCCTGTGTCATTGTTAGCTATAGGTCCCCCAACATGAACTACAACAACTACACAGCGTACCTAGACCTACTTGAGTCACTCTCACTGAAGCCAAATACCCTGGGCATGGCTAACTTTAGCTACCCTTCCATCTATTGGGTAACATATATGAGCACAAACACACTCACCCAAAGGTTCCTGGACTTTGTTAACACAAATGCTCTGGAACAGATAGTCAGCACCCCCACAAGCGGCTCTAACATCCTCGACATAGTGCTTACCAACATGGGGGATCGCAGCACCACCCCATGTGTTGGGCCCTCCCTGGTAAAGTCTGATCATAAATCAGTCTAGTTCGAAGTAACGATCGTACCTGACCCACCCTCAGGAGCAAATAGGTTAAATAATTTCTCCAAAGCAAACTATAGCCTACTCAGCAATGAAATAATTAGTTTCGGACCTCCTGCCAACAATGACAGCAATGACCTCAGTACTGAGGTGTACACAAACGTCCTGTATAAACACCTATATAAATGTATAGACTCAGCCTTGTGAAAAAATAAGCCAACCTGGTGAACATCCAGCATAAATAAGTTATACAATAAGAGAAAGAACGGTGCCTCCAAAGCATAAACAAGCAGCTTAGACATCTTGTAAAGTCCTCTAAAGATAATTATGAAACTAAATTAGCATCTCTAGCCTAGGGAAATCACAAAGAATTATTTAGCTATGTTAGAAATCTAAAAGGAAAGGCTAAACTAACTGTGGATGGTAACACTTATACTGAACCTGAGGCCATTGCCAACCTGCTAGCGGAGAGGTTTGGTGAAAACTTCACCCCCCTGTCTCCACCAGTCATACCCCATAACATACTTGCAACCAGTCCTCTGCTTAGTATCTCCAGAGAGAAGGTCATAGCCATACTCTACAAGGGAAAAACACATTCTCTGTGGGACCGGACATCATATGCTGCTTATTAAATGGTCTAAAAGAGGAGTTAGGGGAGCCACTGATCACCCTCTTCAATCTCAGTCTAAGCAGTGGCTTTGTCCCACATGAGTGGAAAGCAGCAAGTGTAATCCCCTTGCACAAAGCAGGTCCTTCAACCAATCCTGGGAACTATAGATCCATAAGCCTAACCAGCCTTATCTGCAAGTCCATGGAGAGAATCATTATAAACCTTATCAATAAGGATGTAGGTGATCTTCAAACACTTTTCCTGACCCAGTTTGGCTTCATTAAGGCCTGCTAAACCTTGTGGACTTCTTTGAGAATGTCACTAAGGCCCTGGATGAAGGCAAAACAATTCACACTGCCTATCTCAACCTAGCCAAGGCCTTTGACACAATCCCTTACTCAGACATCATTGAGAAGCTCACCCACCTAGGGATTAACCCTTACATCATTAGATGGGTTGCCAAATGGCTCACAAACAGAACACATTGGGGATGCCAACTCTACTAGCAGACTTAGTAAGGAATACTCTAGAAGACTTAAAATAATTCTGAAAGCAGCGTTGACATCTAGGAACAAAATCCAGGTTAAAAACAAATTTGATCTTCCTGTCCTAACTTACAGTTTTGGAGTGATTGACTGGCCCCAAAACATTTTGGATAGATTAGATAGGAAAACAAGAAGGATGCTTCATGCTCACCAAATAATTTATAAAAATCAGTGTACACCAAGATTATATATTTACCATTCTGAAGGAGGGATGGGCCTCCTTGAACTTGATTACATATATAGATCTGCAGTTGTGGGACTCCACACATATCTGCTGACCTCACAAGACCCAATGTAGTGAAGGTCCTGAAACATGAGGAGAATAAATCTAAGATGACTTCTCTGATTAATTTAGCAGACACATATCGGCATCAAGCAGGAATGGAAATCAAACCAGAAGTAGATAAAAATCAGGCAGCAACTGAATGTGCCAAAAAACAAAAGAAAGAATGTAAAGTGAAAGACCAGATGAGAAGGCAAGAAATGTGGAAAAAGCATAAATATATTTGCAGGTATAGAAAACTTCTGGAAGAACTTCATGTTGATCAGGAAAGAACACAGGAATGGTTAAGGAGAGGCAAATTCAAACCAAGAGTTGAAAGACTAATATTGGCAGCCCAAGATAGTAGGCTACTTAACGAACTGGTAACCAAGTCCAACAATCCAAAAGAACATGCTGAGATACAGTCTCCAATCTAATAAAGCCACTTTATTCAATGGAAAACACAATACCACGTTGACCTAGGTTTTGTCTGCACACAGGACTTCTTCAGAACAAAGAACAAACTCATTCATCTGTTTAAATACCCACCCTAATGAATAATAAACCAATAGAAACAATACATTTAAACCACCAATTAATCCCAATACAAGAACTTAAAAGGGAAATAGCTCATTTTCACATAACCCCCTTGAATAAAAAGTCAAAAATCATTTAAATACATATATATAAATTTAAATCCTTTGTGCAACATCTGCAAACATTAATAATCACAATCAAATAAAACTCACTTTTAAATAACCTTGTTAAATATATCATAAAAATATAAAAAAAATATTTACTATATGAATAAAAATAAAATATTATTAAATTCATTAAAAATCATCTACCTAAAATATGTTTTAGTTTTAAAACAGGTGCTATACTGATGGCATCATTGATACCTGGAAAATGGTTTGCATCCAATCTTAACTGCCATTTAAGTTCATCTATATCCAAATGCACATCTAATGTTCTACCTTTTGGGTCAAATCTCACTTGCTGTATTACATAAAACTTAAATTGATGTCCAGGAAATTCATACACATGTCTCGCCAAAGCGTTAGTACTTTTGGAATGCTGTATATCCAATATGTGTTCCTTAATTATTTCCCTAAACAGTCTTGATGTTTTCCCTACATAAAATGCCTGGCATAGATCACACTTAGCTGTATATACTACATTTTGCGTATGACAGTTAAAATGACCATTAACAAAAATGTTGTACATATTGATCCTAAAATTGGGTCCCGTTTCCAATATAAACCTACAGGTTTTACATCTCCCACATTTAAAATTGCCAGTGGGTCTATCTGCAACACCCAATTTACTACCTTGTCCGTGCTGCAGAATTTTTTTGAAGGACCTATCTGTTCTATATATTAATTTAAGGAGCCCCCCCCATTCTTTTTTCTACTTCTCTATCTAATTTTAAAATGTTCCAATTTTTAAACATCATTTGTGCTAACCATTCTGCCTCCATATTATAGGTCACTACAAGATGCATCACATCTCTATTCTTTTCACAGTACTTAGAATTTACATTCTCTCCCATCCTTAAATCATCCTGTGCTAATCTTTTAAAATTCAGTATGGGACTATATATTCCCTGTGTCCTTTTCCGTACTACCTCATCTCTCACTTCCCCACATAAGGTTTTAGGATAACCTCTTTTGATGAACATATCTACCATAAAATCCAATTCCCTATAAAATTCCTGTTCTCGATTAACCATCTTGGCTGCCCTCACCATCTGCCCCTTTATTATAGACTTCTTCTGGTGGTGAGGGTGCCAACTACTGAAATCTAAATAGGAATTTAAAAAATGTATTTTTTCTATGTATGGTAGAAATTAAACTTTTTTCCTGTTTGTCCACTACTATATTAACATCCAAATATGTAATCCTGTCAGAACTAAATTCATGGGTAAACTTCAAAAAAGGTACAGTACTATTAATGTATTTCAAAAAGGCTTCCATTTCATTAACCCCTCCGCTCCAAACCACAAAAATATCATCCAGGAATTTGAAACCTAGGTCAATGTGGTATTGTGTTTTTCAATGAATAAAGTGGCTTTATTGGATTGGAGGCTGTATCCCAGCATGTTCTTTTGGATAGTAGGCTACTTACATGCTGGTTTAAAAAGTCCATTGCACATGTGGGAGAAACAGACAAATGTAGGTTTTGTAAAACCGAATTGGAATCAATCATACACCTCGTTGCTGATGTGACATACTAATGGCAGAAGGACTGTATACTGAAAGGCATAATAATGTGGCAAGACTGTTGCACTGGGGACTGTGCAAACATTATAGTATTTAAGTGGCTGAAAAACACTGGAAACATGAGCCACAAAGCATCATAAAAAATTATGAAGTTTATATCACATGGGATCACCCATTACCAACAGTTCAAAAGATAGATGCTAGAAAACTGGATATAGAGGTCCAAGAAAAGAATACAAAAGTAGCACTGATCATTGAAATTGCTACACCCAGTGACTACAGAGTTTTGCGTACAGAGAGACACAAAGTCATAAAATATCAGGATCTGTAGGCAGAAATGAGAGCAATGTGGAAGAAAGATACCCAGACAGTTCCAGTAGTAGTTGCAGCAACGGATCTTAGAAGAAATAATTTGCATTCATATTTAGATTTGTTACCAATCCATGTAACCCCATACAAGTTGCAGTAGGAGTCATTATTGGGCACACTGTGAATACTGCGAAGAACACTTTAGGCTGACATCAAATATTGAAACAATACTAATTTCGTTAACTTTAATCGTACTTTGACTTAGGAATGGGGTCCCCTCCTGTCATAGTATTGGAAACATAAAAGATTTGGAGAAATTAAAAAAAAACTGGGATTAATCCTTACATCACTAGATGGGTTGCCAAATGGCTCACAAACAGAACACATACAGTCAAAACTGGGATGTCAACTCTAGTAGCAGACTTGTTAGCAGTGGTGTTCCACAGGGATCTGTGCTAGGCTCCCTACTGTTTGGTATCTATTTTTCAGAAGTCTAGGTTAAAAATAGATGGCCTATGTCTTACCAAGTTTAATGATGACTGCAAACTGAGTGCAATCATCAAATCCCACAAAGATGTCAACATACTACAGAATGGGGTTACACAGACAAATGGTTGGTGTCAAAGCCAAAGACTTAAACTAAGTGCAAAAAATGCATTATCATCCCCTTCAGAAAGGAGAAACCCCAGCTAATTACAGCATTATAATGCCTCCCTAAGTTGAAACACAGTGGTGAGAGATTTAGGAACACTAGTTGATAGCAGCCTTAATTTTGATCATCAAATGTCCACAGTAGTAAGGAAGGCCTTCTACATTGCACACCTCATAAACAGGGGTATACTATCCAAAGCTAGGGAGGTTAAAACTTCCCTGTACTCGGCTCTCATCAGACCAATAATAGAGTGCAATGTTCCCTTCTGTATGTACCTCACCAGACATCTGCAGCAACTGGAGAGTGCTCAGAGGTTTCTCACCAAGAAAATTCAGGTCCTATATCACATGACCTACATGGACAGAATGAAGGCCCTATCACTTTACTCAGTATCGTGTAGACTGCTTAGAGGTGACTTGTGCCTTGCATATAGAGCAGTCTCAGACCCTGCCTTGATGAAGGTGTTGTACATCCACAAATCCAATGGGACAAGATTCACTCGTTCTAGGGATCTTAATCTAGCTTGCAATATTAACAAGACATGCTGGAGAGACAGATATGTCTCCCAGAGATTGCCACTCCTCAGGAACAAACTCCCAATTCATGTAAAACAGAGCTCCTCAATGACACTGTTTAAGCATAACCTGAAAAATTGGATGGGAAACAGTAAATCTACACAGGAGGTCTCACCTATGTCCCTCTTAGACAGGGACAGCCTGTTCCGATCTTAGATTTGCATGCAAACATAGGGTACATATCTTGGTCCATAAGGGACTGAGGGTTTAACATGGCTAAGCTTGTAAGGGCCTTAGGGCCAGTAGCCTAGTAACTTCCTATGATCCTATGATCCTATGATCCTAATTCACAGGACATATCATTAAATAAGGAACTGCAATCACTTCTTACTACTATACAAGACCTTTGGATATAAATAGATAAAATGGACAATAAACTAGATAATTTCAAAGAAAAATGCACAAAACAAATGGAAAAGTTACATGAAATAATTATGCAACAGAAGACTTAGATCTACATTATGGAAGAGGCACTGACTGATACTAAAAATGATTTTCAAAAGAAGAGCATAACACTGAGTTTTTATTAAAGCAAAATACTTCCTTATTAAATAAAATAGATGATATTGAAAATAGATCCAGAAGGAACAACATACATATCCATGGACTACTGAAAACACAGAAGGAGGCAATATGGTTAATTTCCTCACTTCTTGGCTCCCTAAGACTTTAAATTTACCAGAATATTTATCTTATGACATTGAAAGAGCTCACAGGTCTCTTATGGTCCTTCATCATCAAAAAAGTGAAAAGGCTAACCCAGAGTCTGCTACAGTTTGCTGTGAGGGAAAGGTTAGTTTGCTTTTTATTTGTTGCATTCTGTATTACTTTATTACCTTTTTCTATTTTGTATACTGTGATTTGTTTTCTTTACACTGTGTTTTACTTGTATTCTACTTTTAACTGCATATTAAAACATGAAAAGACACCACAGCTCTGTCTCTTGTGAATCAGAAATTTTTCTCACCCTCCCACCCGGTTACTGTTGTGTGGTTAAACACTACTGTCTTTCTAGTTGCCTGCCCCTTATGTTAATTTGACCGTATATCATTTCCTCTCTGCATTTACTGGTTGGTGTGAGTAAGCACAAAATTATCATTTGGTGAAATCACTCCCCTTCAGCTATTTAAATTTATTAGCCATCCTACTGTATCCCATAGTACCAGAATAAAAAAAGTGACTACCCTCTTTCAATCTATCTTGCTGTTTTAAAAATAGTGACTCTCCACTAAAACTTAAACTTTTTAGACAAGTACAACTTAAATTACCTACTTTCACATCTAATTCCTCTAGTGCACACTGCAGTGTTTAGGATAAACCATTTTTTCATATTACCTTTAAGCATCTATTGCAAGACCACCAGTTATTGGAAAGCCCACATTCTGCCTCTCAGTAGTCATTTTGGGATTAGTGCTTCTGTTTTCTCCTGGTGAGAGAAGGAGTGCAGTTACATTATTTCCTGAGACTGCTGATCACCAGAAAGCTTAATAACTGCTTTATAGGTGACAGCTTGGAATCCATGCTTATATTCTAATACTTGTGAGAGTAGGAGCAGAGTACATTAATTCCTGACTGTTTCTGGTTGGAGAGTGAATGTCTGCGCTTAACATACTTGATTGGTCTGGTTGCTATTCAAGGCATCTACCAGAAAATGGCTACAAGCCTGCAGACCCTTGCATCATCTGGGACAAAACTATGGATCACCAAACAGGCCGTGGCCTGCTTCTCTTCTTGGGATTGGTGCTAACATTTTGCTTCTGGTGAGAGAAGAAGCAAAGGAGTATTGTATCCCAACAGAATGAAGCTGTGCTGAGACCAGCATTAGTAGTAGCCAGGCAGTAGCCATTCATGTGACTCCCCTCTTTTCACCATTCTTGACAAGCTAATTCTTTATTTTACATAAGTACTGCTTGATTTCTTCCTAACTTCAGAATATCTGCCTAAATACTTCATCCTTAAATTTTCAGGATCTACATACTGGTTTCCCCTTGAGTGTTTGGCAGTGCTCTGTACATACTAAGACACTTTGAGTGACATTTTTCCTGTAAAAGGCTTCAGTACTTAATATAGTGAGTTCATGTCCAGGCATGTCTAAAGGTCAGTTCCCAGTGCTTTCTCCTGTCAACCTGGTGAACTTGGGCATCCTGAGGTAGTGTAGCAACACCTCATGTACACGGACAACCCTCTCCTCTTACCTCCCAACACTATGACTTGTAAGAGATGCAAATATATAGCCAAACTGGAAGACAAGCACTCTCCAGCCAAGACTGGATTAGCCAGCCAAGAGAAGGATAACATCTGCACCACACCACATTCAACACATAACCTCTCCAGAACATACACCACCGCAACCCTCACATAGTAACACAAAACACACACCTACTTTCGTGGAGGTTCTCAATAAAAATCTGCCCAAACAACAGAGACCTCTGATGCAGAAATACAAAAAAACACCACATCCCAGCACAAACCATGAGACACATAGCTCACATAAACAGTGTGCCACTCAACCAAAGCCCATAAGGCAAAAAAAACTTACCCAATAAACTAGTCATAGGTGACTTAATAGTAAGGCACACTGATGTCCCACTCACTAGGTTGAATAAGGAGAAAGTTACGGTCAGCTGCCTGTCGGGTGCCAGGATCTGCCACATAACGGACGCACTTAGGTCACTCCACAACAGGTACAAATATGACTCTGTCATTGTCCATATTGGTGTGAATGACCTGAGACATACCTCCCTGGACTACACGAAGAGAGACATAGAGGAGCTCTCCAATCTTGTACCTCAGGTAGGTATGACCCTAGTACCCCAGGCAGGTATGACCCTAGCTCTGAGTAGCATCCTACCATCACCCAGAATGATACCACAATACAAACAGAAAATGATTGATTTCAACAATTGGCTAAGTTTCTGGTGTCATTCTACGGGGATCCAGTATCTGTCTGGCTGGGATGACATGATCAACAGACCTCGATGCTTTGCCAGAGATGGCCTACACATGTCACCCCAGGGATTCCGGATACTGGCCAAGGCTCTTGCCACCCATATAGTGCCTTTTTTAGGCAATGTCCTAAAGACAAAATTAGCACCATAACAGCTACAAGCAAACGAAATATGAGGGTTATGCTACTCAACACTAGAAGTCTAAGTCTCAAAATGCACTCGCTTGAAGCACTCCTTAAAATGGAGAACATCGACATCTGTGCAGTGACCGAGACCTGGTTCAAGGCTCAGGAGAACACCTCAGCACTCCCAGGCTATAATTCATACCACACCTTTCAGCCCCTAAAGCTGGACTGAAGCACTAAAGGTGGTGGTGTCTCCATATTCATAAAGGATATGCACACCTCCATACTATTAGCCCAACATAACGCATCAGAGATACTTCAGGTACAACTAACACTGGGTAAAACTGCATGCAATCCAGGTTGTAGCCTGCTATATATCCCCCACCATGTCCCAAGACTCCCACTCCACATTCCTAAGCACACTGGAAAATATTAGGGTACAACCCAATACCCTTATACTGGGAAACTTTAACTACCCCTCCATTAACTGGGAAAATTACTCATGTACCAACACACTTGTCCAACATTTTCTGGAATTCATTAATTCCAGTGCCCTGGGCCAACTCATTCTTTACCCCACCAGGGGTAGAAACATCCTTGACCTGCTCATTACTAGCATAGGTGACTATTGCTCTACACCAGTAATCAACTCGTCCCTGGTCAGATCTGACCACAAGCTAATCACCAAAAATATCCACATCCCACCATTACCCCCCACCCCCAAAGGAAACCACCGTAAAAAACTCTCCAAAGCCAATTTTGGGCTTCTAAAAACAGAAGTGGCTAACTTCACGACACCCATGCAAATGGAAAATAGGTGCATGACTGCTGAATCATACACCAATGCACTGTATGAGCACATACACAAGTGCATGGAACGGGCCATACCAAACAGAAGCAATTCACTCTTCTCCAAAAAAAGGAAGCCAATCTGGTGGTCCCCCACCATAAATGAACTCTACAACAGAAGAAAAAAACTGTTGCAGAAAAGGGCGAAGTCCCAAGACTGGAAAAACTCCTTTGTTAGCCTCAGCAAAAAACTGAGATCCATCATCAAATCGTCTAAAGCTAGCTATGAAAACAAAATTGCCGCAGATTCTAAAGACAACCACAAGAGATTCTATAGTTATGTCAAAAATCTATAATGGCAATACATATGCAGAACCAACTGATATTGCCAACATATTGGCTGACAGGTTCAGTGCAAACTTTACCCCATTTTCACCACCTAAAGGGCCTATCATAATACCTGAGGAATGCCAAGCCCCTATTATCATGGTTACACAGATAAAAACTGCAGTGTCCAAAGCTAAGAATACAGCTTCCATGGGACCTGATAATATCCCTGGCTGTATTCTACATGAATTACAAAGTGAACTGGCACCACACCTGAGTACCCTGTTCAATCACAGCCTCATTTCAGGCTTGTTCCTACTGAATGGCACACTGCTATGGTCATCCCACTCCACAAAGGTGGAGCGACTACAGACCCTGGGAACTTCTGCCCCATTAGCCTGATGAGTCTGATATGTAAGGCTATGGAGTGCATCATCATGGACCTTATAAATAAGGACATAGGGAATCTGCAAACTCTGGACCCCACATAGTATGGGTTTGTGAAAGGTAAATCATGTCTGCTCAACCTGATAGACTTCTTCATGTCTGTCAACAGAGCTGTGAATGAGGGCAAGGTAGTTCACACAACCTACCTAGATCTTGCCAAGGCCTTCAACACCATCCCTCACTCAAGAATCATAGCTAGACTCACGAACCTAGGCATAAACCCCTATGTAATAAGATGGGTTGCCAACTGTCTCACTGATAGAACCCACACTGTGAAAGTAGCAAACTCCGAATCTGACTTCCGACCAGTTACAAGTGGTGTCCCACAGGGATCTGTCCTAGGTCCTCTCCTGTTTGGCATCTACTTCTCTGAAGTTCAAGCCAACACAAAGGGACTCTGGCTGACCAAGTTCGCAGATGATTGCAAACTGGGAGCCATTACTGATTCTCCAACTAATGTATACATTCTACAAAAAGGCCTCACTGACACCAATGACTGGTGCCAGAACTATGGCTTTAAGCTCAATGTCAAAAAGTGCATTGTCATTCCCTTTGGGAAAAATTCAGTGCCCATGAACTACCACACAGACAGTAGTCCACTAAACACTGAAGGTGTGATAAGAGACCTGGGGACACAGGTTGACAGCAACCTCTCCTTTGATAACCACATTGCCACTGTAGTCAGAAAGTCCTTCTATGTGGCACATCTCATTACAAAAGGTTTCTCATCCAGGAAGAAAGAGGTCATAATCCCTCTTTACTCATCCCTCATTAGACTTAGAATACAATGCCCCTTTTGGCATGTACCTCACTAGACACCTACAACAAATGGAAAGGCCACAAAAATACCTCACTAAGAGGATCTTAGGCCTTAGACACATGCCCTATATGGACAGACTCAAAAAACGCCAGCTATACTCTGTCTCTTATCGCCTGCTTAGAGGCGAGCTCTGCTTGACCTACAAAGCCATGTCTGACCCAGAGCTGCTAGATATGCTACACCTAAAGAAATCCTAATCCCTCCATGCAACATGCTCCAGGGACCTTAACCTCATTACCACAAGAAACAGAACATGCTGGAGGGACAGGTTCCTAACCCAGAGACTTCCCATACTCTGGAACAAGTTCCCTTTCACGTCACGCAGAGCACTTTACTGGCACTCTTTAAGAGAAATCTTGTCTAGTGGGTGGGCAATAGGAAGTTCACCCCGGGATCACTTCCGTGGCCTTGCTTGACAGGGGCACTGGGAACTAAATTTGGGCAGCATGATTCCAGAGAATCTTCTTGGGCTAGGCTTATATAGGCTCCAGGGCCATTAGCCTAGTACACACCTATGAACCTATGAACAAATCAGAGATACATAATTGTAAGATTTTTTTTCCTGCCGAAACAAGTAACTGGTTTTAAAAACAGCTTGGTCAAATTCAATGACTGAACAACAAGGTTTGATAATCACTACGCTTCGTCTGTGATTTGGAAAGGAAAAGAGTTTCTGCCCTTGATAAAATAATTGAAGCAGAGGCAGATTAAAGTGTACTTATTATTTCCTGCAAGACTTAAAGTTTTTAAATACTGGAATCAGCTTTATCCTTTTTAAAATCAAAAAATATTTTGGAACAAACAGAAGAAATGGAATGGAGCAACAGTTCACTGAAAAGATAAGCAGAAAAGAATGGATGGAAAATTACTGATAAGAAGAAAAAAAATTAAAGACAAATAAATATTTATTTATTTTGCTTTCTTCCTGGACTATTTGGCTTTATCCATTTATTCTTGGCACTACTTGGTATTACATATAAACAAACCGCAACTGTTACAAGCAAGTAAATATTTAAGCATGTACACAACAGTAAGGTTGTCTTTTTATATTATTTTACAACATTATAAGCAGCTATTAATATCTATTTAGATATTATTTGAAAACTTTTTATCAATGATAAGCAGACCTTAGACAATAATCATTTATTTTTTTCTATTTTTCTGATTTAGTTTTATAGATATGTGTGTCTTTACTACAAATGAGCATTATGTACTGCAAGATGCATTTCTTATTTAATATTATGTTGGTGGTATAGTGATGTTTTGGGATGTATGAGTCTTTAGAGTCTTGGTTGTATCTGGTTGTGTGTGGAATGGTTGTAGTGTGTGCTCAGTCCTTGAGTGACATAGTCTGTTTGTTTTTATTTTTATTATTTATTTTATTTTATTAAATGATTGAAATTGTGGAGCTTTTGTGGAGGTGATGGCTTGGGGGCTTCTTTTTGTTCGTGGTGGGTTGCACTTTGGTAGCTGCTGTCTATGGACTGCTTTCCCTTACGTTTCTTGGAGCAACTTTGGATTTCTCTTTTAAAAAAAAATAATTGGGCTCAAGCTATACCTGGTGTTGTTTTGAACTGCCTTCTTGTTCGGGTTGTCCCTGTGTTTCCCGCCAAAGGAAAAAGCTTTTTTTTTTCTTTTTTTTTTCCCCTTTTCTTTTCCATCTTCTTGGTTTCTTGGGCTTGTGGGCAGCCTTCTGATACTGCATATAGTCATAAGGATATCAGGATGGCTAAGTAATGACGTCAAGAGCCAGGTCAAAGGTTATATAAGAGCTGATCCTGGTTTGATTTCATTTAAAGTGATATTTACCTCTATGTTTACTATACTATGAAGTTACAAATCTTGATGAAGATGTGAATGGGGAAGGATTAGGAACTCAGAGATAGAGTTTTTTTTTATAAGGTTCTGTGCTTTGACAGGGAGATGGATAATTAATTGATTTTGCATAGGTAAAGATATTCCTTAGGATGACAAATTTGATAACAGCATGTCCATTGTTTATTATTACTATTCGGACATCAGTCAGGGATATATTATGAAGAGCTGTAAAAACCAAAAGAAAAATCTAGCATGGCTAGACTTTCCACTGTGTGACTCCTTAAATCTCTTGTATTAGAGGCAACATGGGATATTTACAAATGACCCTTTAAGGACATCTGGTGTTTCAGCTTCATGGCAATTCTGAATGTCCACAATTTATTTTTTCTTGTTAAGTTTATTAATGGACAAATTCAGGCCAATGAGTCATTTTCAGTCATATTTTCCTCTCTTCTATTGTTAACAGCATATATGAAGTGTATTTCTATCAATATTAATGTTTTAAATAATGCCTGTAAAAGGGAAGTTTAAACAAATATCTAAAAATGTTTAATGCACAAGTTGTATTTCTACAAGAGACACATTTATTACAAGAAGACATTACTAGACTTAATACTAATAATTGTTCAGTACTTGTTAGCTCATATTATAAATAAAAAAGGTGTTGCAGTTTTATGGAAGAACTCTGTAGTAATGCCTAAAATCTTAAATTTATATAATGATAACTCTGGGATGATTTATTTAGTAACTTTGGAAATAAACGGAAAAGGATACAGCTTGATTAATCTTTATTGGATTCCTGGGTTAGGAGATAAAGTGGTTAAGCAACAATTTGAAGAGATTATATAACATTTTGAAGGGAGCATAATTTTAGCTGGTGATTTTAATTGTGTATTGAATGATTATGATACTAATACAATAAGTAAATGTAGGAAACCAGCATCATCCGAAGCATTTATAGATTTTATAAATTTGTTTAATAAAAAGGACATAAATGAATTCACAGAGGCAAACTCATGATTTTTTACAGATTATTCTCATTGACACGGTACCCAGTCGAGAATAGATAGTGTATATTTCAGTCAATATAACTGGAAAATTGGATAAAGTTAAAGTTGTCACAGACTCTTTATCTGATCACAATGCAATTACATTTGAATTGAAAGTGAATGCCAAACAAAATGCTTCTGTTACTAGAATTCCATCATATATAACTAACCTGAAAGATTTTAAACAATTTTATAATAGGGAAATTCAATCCTTTATAGATGTAAATGTAACTGAGAGTATATCTGAAATATATCTGCGGGATTCTTTAAAATCATATTTATATGGTAGAGTTTTATCCTGGTATTTTAATAAGAAAAACAATGGAATAAAGGACTATTAGATTTACAAATGAAAACTGATAAACTAAAAGGTAATAAAAATTTAACAAAAGATCTTGAAGAGATGAAAAAATATTTAGGGGCATTACATCATAGACTTATGATTAACTTAGAGAAAATTAAAACAGATACAACAGGTACAAATATGACTCTGTCATTGTACATGTAGGTATGAATGACCTGAGACATACTTCCCTGGACTACATGAAAAGAGACATGGAGGAGCTGTCGGATTATGTAGCCCAGGCAGGTATGACCCTAGCCCTGAGCAGCATCCTACCATCACCCAGAATGATACCACAGTATAAGCAGAAAATTACTGATTTCAACAATTGGCTAAGTTTCTGGTGTCATTCTAAGGGGATCCAGTATCTGTCTGCCTAGGATGACATGATTGACAGACCTCGATGCTTTGCCAGAGATGGCCTGCATCTGTCACCCCTGGGCTTCCACATACTGGGCAAGGCTCTTGCTACCCCTATAATGCCTTTTTTAGGTTGTATTCCAAAGACCAAATTGCCACCGTAACAGCTACAAACAAATGCAATCTGAGGGTCATGCTGCTCAATGCTAGAAGTCTAAATCTGAAAATGCACTTGCTTGAAGTACTACTTAAAATGGAGAACATCGACATTTGTGCTGTAACAGAGTCCTGGTTCAAGGCAGCAGAAAGCATCCCTGCACTACCAGGCTATAACTCATTCCACACCTTCTGGCCTCAGAACTTGGACCAAAGCTCCAAAGGTGGTGGTGTTTCCATATTCATAAAGGATGCACACACCTCCAGACTGGTGGCCCAACATAATGCATCAGAGATACTTCAGGTGCAGCTAACATTGGGTAAGACTGGCAGTTCAGGTCGTAGCCTGCTATAGATCCCCATCCATGTCCCAGCACTCACACTCCACATTCCTAAGCACCCTGGAGAATATTAGGGTCCAACCTAACACTCTCATACTGGGTGACTTTAACTGCCCCTCCATTAACTGGGAAAACGACTCATGTACCAATACACTTGCCCAACGTTTCATGGAATTCATTAATTCCAATGCCCTGGACCAGTTCGTTCTTACCCCCACTAGAGGTAGCAACATCCTTGACCTGGTCATTACTAACATGGGCGATCATTGCTCTACACCAATAGTCAACTCCTCCCTGCTTAGAGCCGACCACAAACTAATCACCTTAGAAATCCACATCCCCCCCCCCACAAAGGTAACCACCATGAAAAACTTCTCCAAAGCTAACTTTGGGCTCCTAAAATCAGAGGTGGCTAACTTCATGGCACCCATGCAAATGAACAATAGTTGCATGACCGCCGAATCATACACCAGTGCACTATACAAACACGTACACAAATCCATGGATCTCGCCATACTGGTGGTCCCCTCCCATAAACAAACTATACAACAGAAGGAGGTAATTGATGTGGAATAAGGTGAATTCCCAAGACTGGAAAAACACCCTTATGAGCCTCAACAAAAAGTTGAGATCCCATCAAATCCTCTAAAGCTAGCTATGAAAACAGAATTGCAGCAGATAGTAAAGACAACCACAAGGCCTTCTATAG
Organism: Protopterus annectens; assembly: GCF_019279795.1. Taxonomy (NCBI): domain Eukaryota; kingdom Metazoa; phylum Chordata; order Ceratodontiformes; family Protopteridae; genus Protopterus; species Protopterus annectens. The sequence continues at coordinate 786,163,458 of NC_056748.1, read as the reverse complement.
TTATGTAAAGAACCTCCATGGCAATACCAATATTTGCTCTGAGCTACTGCACAATAGTGCCTCCTATACCAAGTCAACAGATATTGCCAATGTACTGGCCGACAGATTCAGTACCAACTTTACCCCTCTCTCCCCCCAACAGACCAATCACAATACCAGTAGATTGCCAGGCACCCAGTATTGCTGCTGCACAGGTTAAAACAGCACTGTCCAAGTGTTCATCTTATAGGCCGATATCCCTATTAAATGTTGATTATAAGATTTTTATGGCAATACATGCTAACAGAAGTAAACAGCTTTTTCCTTTTTTCTGATTGATGAAGATCAAATTGCTTTTATACTGAAGAGAAACACATATGGCAATATTAAAAGGGTTCTTACCATAATTGAGTATGTTAGCCATACAAAAGGAAGTTTGAGACTAGTAAGAGTAGACATTAATAGTGCTTTTGATGCAGTTCATTTGGATTATTTATTTCTGGTCCTAGAAGAATATGTTTTTTCACAGATTTTTTAAAATTATTTAGATTGCTATATGAAAATACTTTAGCTTGTGTATATATTGGATCATATACATATATCCCAGTAACAATTACTAAAGGTACTAATGGCAAGGAAGTCCACTGTCTCCATTATTATTTGCTTTGTCATAGAAGCATTTACAAATTTCATCAGATCAAATACCAACATCAAAGGTACACATTTTAGTAGTCATTTAAATTAATTTGTTTGCAGATTATATTGTATTAACTTTGACGGATTATAGCAGTTCATTACAAGTCTTACCTGAGATAATGGAACTCTTTCAAAAGATATCTCACCTTAAATTTAATGAAAATAAAACTACGATTTTAATTATAAATTGTAAAAAGAAAAACATGGATAAGAAGTTTTCTAAATGTATAGTCCTAAACTATAAAGTTAAGTATCTAGGGATTACATTATCAAATGATATTAATGAAACATTTACAATTAATTATACTAATATTTTAAATATAAAAATAAAAAACAAAAATCTTATGGCTAGAATATTTTTTTACAATGGAAGACATTTTTTTCTTAACTGAAATGACTATATTTCCTAAAATATTATATCTTATGCATGCTATTTCTCTTCCTCTTTCTAAAGAATGTATATAACAGTTCAATAAATTAATGTTAATCTTTTTATGGTATCACAATAAACCTAGAATAGTGTTAAATCATAATTTAAAAGATTGGTCATCTGATAGAATTGGCCTCCAGGAAATAGAACTGTATGCTTTATCTTCCATTATTAAGACAATAATATTATGGTTAAATTCTTATTATTATACTGCTAGGGGGAAACAAATACAGGAACAGATTTGGTTAAATTCACGTATTCATTGCCAGTACAATTTATTAAGATATTATCCAATAATTGTCATTGTACTAAGGGAATATATCTTGGAGAGCAAAAATAAACATATATGTTCTAAATGGTTTACGTTCATAAGTGCGTTATCCACTTGGGCGAATCGACTATGTGCGAAAGGAAGTTTCCAAACTGGCAATACAGCGAATAAAAATTGTCTGAATGTGCAATGAGCAAATGCACACTGGCATTCGCTCATTGCAGATTCGACATCGTGGGTGCAGAGTGCACTATAGCGAGGATCGGGAAATGAACCCTTACCTCACTGTAGTGCGATCTCTGAGTTAGTATATTAAAGTAGGGGGTGGGGGGTGTGGGAGGGCTTGCCCCCCTGCATTACAATGTGTCTTCAACATTGTAGATCAAAAATTAGCAAATCTGCTGTTCGATTTGCTGATTTTTGAACTATGAGGACTTTCGCAGTTTAAAATTCATGCTTTTGGTTCGCACAAAAGCACAGTCGATATTGTCATTTCCGATAATATGAAGGTAAACTACTCTAAATATATAACGAATACCTTAACAGTATTTAAAATTATCTGAATAAAATTAAGGAATTTAGAGTGTGATCATTTATATTATACCTTGTAGTTTGTACACAGAACAACATTAACACCTTTGATGTTTCTAAAATTATTATACTTATGGGAAAAATAAGATATTGGCATCAACTAATAGATTCTAGAGAAGTTCTTTCCAGGAATTACATTATGAGTAATGATATAAGTTATGAAATGTGATTAAATATACAAACTTTATGGCAGTATATCATCAGTAAGCTAGAGTTAATGCATATAACTATCAAGGATTCTGTCCCTAAACTTTTAGAATTTATGATTATTGTAGGAAATGAAAATGTAATAGGAAAATGGTACCTATCTAAAATATATAAAGTAATTAAAAATACAAAATTGTATTATGAATATAATTTTGGGATTACTGTAGATCAATAAGTAATCAATCTCCCAGTGAAAATGATAAAAGTTAATGTTAATTTCTTCAAAGCAAACAGCTCTTTCATTGCAATGGACATTGTTTTCTTGGAAATTTATACATAGAACCTTTATTATTCCTCATAAAATGGAATTAATGTTTAAAGAAGATATTGAATATGGAGATGTAAATTAAAATTGAAAGCAAACTGGCAGCATATGTTTTATGACTGTAATTTGCTTAAAACATTTTGGGATAAATTAAACTTTTACCACAGACTGTTTTTAATGACAAATTTCAGTTAAATAAATCTTTGATTTTGTTTAATATTCTGATACCTAAACATGTTACCAAATCAAAGTATTAATTTTTATGGACATTATTAGCTGTAGCATGTAAAGTAATTACTATACACTGGAAGACTGAGACTTCTTTTTTGTTTAAAGAATTCAAAAGTATTGCAATAAATGTTTCTAAAATGGAACTGTCTAGACTCAAGATGAGAACTGATAGAATCACTTCATATTACAACTCCTGGTTAAAAGTTATAGAGATACCTGAGACAATTTACTGTAACATAATATGAAAGAGAAGTATACTTTGAATGACTAATTGTTTTTTAGTAGACACCTTTGTAAATAATTTTATTTATTGTTACAAAGTTTTTCTATTTGAGTGGTTACGTTTTTGAAGATTTTTTTGTTTCTTTTATTTTCTGTTATAATTTGTTATAATTTTTTTAAAATTTTAATAAAAATATTTGAGTAAAATCTAGATGGGGGAAAATGTCAGATGCCATATGCTACCCTGGATTTGAAAACTGAACTAGCTGTACATTTCATTGGATGTGCAGAATTTCTAAATACTTTTTTTTAAATAATAATGAATTGCTGACTCTTGCCATGCTCAGTGTTCTCTTCATAAGCTGTATTGCCTCACCATGGAATGGAAATCTCTGAATTCTAGTAGGTGTCTTTAAAAGGAAAGGCAGATTGCATTTGTGTTTGAAACATGCCTAAACTCTTCAAAGTGCAAAGAACCAGATGTGCTGTTGTCTATTTCTTAGTTTTTGCCAAAGGCTATTATTTGGACTTGGAAAACTCTCTCTAGTGTTTGTGAAATATATTGAACCAAAACTGCTGCTGCTGCCAATATTTTCAGTTTGCCTGGGACTGTTATTTGGACTTGGCAAATTCTAATTTGTGGAGAAGCTTAAACCAAGAATTTCTGGATCACAGAGCATTATTTTTATCCTGAAGCTTCACATAGATGTAATAAGTAATAGAAAATAACAGCAACAGATGCAGTTACAGTTTTTATGTCATCAGCCTGTCTTATATGTATAAGCAGTTCTCTTTAAAAGTAAAGAATTTCCATTTGCTCATTTGTAAAAGCTTATGGATGATATCTTATTATACTAATGACTGTCAGTATTTGCATGGCTTCTGGTATTTGTTCATTTAAAAAGGAGATTGTTTGTGTAGCAGCTATTATAACTAAAAATAATTTGTCACTATTCTAACTTTTGTGGTTACTTTACTGTTGGAATGTATCCTTCATTGGTTTTCCCATAATCTTTTCATGGATTTTGATCATTTTTATTTTTTTTTCTGTTATTTTGTTTTGTGTGATACTCCATCTCCATTTAATTTTCTGAGGGATGACCCTTAATGTTGTGCAAGGGATTCCACCAAGGCTGTTATGTCAGTGCATGAAAGTAATTCTGAGGAATAGAGTGTTATTTCTAGCGACAACTGTGATCCCCAAGTTGTTGGTTTAACTTCTGATGTTGGATTCTTAAATCCTTATAAGGTTGAACATTTTTTGAGTTCAGCAGGAAGTTCAGATAACAGTGATGTTGATGTGTTTATCTGGACTTCTCCATCATGTACTGAAAGTCTTTTGACAAATCACAAATAATATGGGTTCTGCTAGCATATAATTAATGTCTTTTGCTGCTGATTACTAAATGAAAAATACAAATATTTTTAAGCTGTTGACTGTATTCATTTCATTTTGTGGTTGCACTTATTGTCATAACTTTTGGTGCACTGTTGCTTTTGTTAATATTTTGAGTGGCAGCAGTGTGTGTATGAGTAAAGTGTTTTTCTTAGCTAAGTAAGGGAGGAAGTTAGTGAATGGTATGGAAATTAGATGTGAACCTCAAACTAGGAATAAACACTGTAATGATCTTCACAGAAGCTGTGTCTTACACATTGTTACATTCACATGCACACACTGAATTGCTCTTGGGCAAGTGAGTGAAATTTGATGCATTG